>NW_028186535.1:3985193-3987753 GCF_003343005.1 Rhea americana
AAAAAAAAAAAAAAAAAAAAAAAAAAAAAAAAAAAAAAAGATTTTAATAAGACCTTTCCTGCTATTCTGTTTCCCCCAGAACTTTTTTGGTGATAGATTTCATCAAACTTTTTAAAATATCTAGATCTAGCAATGATTAGGTAAAACTTAGTAATAGACTAATTGAATTCTAGTAGATTTATGAGGTATAACTTTCATCTACAAAAGTCATGCTAATTATTCTCCAGTATTTCTTATGTATCCATATGCCTACTAAATGTACCTTTAATAACCCTYATACGCTAAGGGGCCTCTGAGATAACCACAGTACAAGTCTCATCCTTTTTTTCCAAGTCTGTGATGCATTATGCTATCAAAGAGGTAAAGTCTGGTTTAACACTGTTGGAGTGTTAAATAATAACACATCCTGCAGTAATGTGATCCTGTTGCAGAGATTTGAGGGGCCTCTGTGCCCAAAGTAGCCTAAACCAGAGGATTACTYTCCCCCCTTCACATTCTTGTCCTTTGCTTCTAGTCCTGGAATACACTTACAGGAACTTTCTAAGCATTTCTATGCATATCCACAGTCAAAAATGTTGCAGTGTAAGAAAKAAAATTCAGAACTCCAACTCTGTAAGATCTCTTATGTTAAAACAAAAGCCTTGCAATATGTCCATAAGTTCGTGGATACATAGCAAATGGGACAGGGATTTACTGTAGTTACACAATACAGCTCTGCTTACAGACAGATCAACCCAATTTCATATAATCTCTCTTTTGCGGAAATGCTTTCTTGAAATGAAAAAGGTGTGAATGACTCCAGAAAGCGCTAAAAAAAAGGCATTTCCTCATTCAAAATGATTTCCAATTGGACTTTTGAACAGTAGGGCAATTTTATTATGTTATTAACTTGAAGCAAGGTTCCTAATCTAGGAGAAACTCATGAATCACTGGAATATAAGAATGACCATGTTGTTTCAGATCCAAAGGCCTACCTCTGGTCATCCAACTTTAGGTATCTGTTCCGATAGAAACGGGTTTGTTCAAAAATACTGACACTAAACAAAGAATTCAAAATTAATTTCTGGTTAGGTGAGTATTCTGGATTATTACACTTGGAAATGCAGGTTCAGACAAATTCATTCTTTTTTATTATGTTCACAATTAATTGAATGGAATATAATGAATTAAAACACTTTGCAGTTTTGATGGACTACTGATTCCCACCTATCTTCAAAAGCCACTACAGAAAAGACCAGAATTGGATACAGCTCTCATTGGATCAGCAGGCATCTTTGCAACTCTCAGAGYGTGCTTGTGTGAAGCAACTGAGGACAGACAGACTGGGTGAAGCTAACTGAAGGCCACAGACAGAAGACCGCTTCTTCAGATAAATCAGGCCCTATCAGTTCTACCAAAAAAATAAAACATCACAACCATATTTCATCTGATCCAGCACAATTGGTATAGTAGAGAGCAGTGCAACGTTGTATGTATATGCTACAGCCACCAGCAGAGCCAGCCTGCAGTATAAGCACACTGCATGGTACTGTGGCACAGACCGGTGTAAGCACATGGGAGACTGCCATGAATGTGTCAAGTAGGTTATCATTGTGCTCTTATACCCACTTACAGGTTATCACAGTGCTCTAATACCCACCTTTTGCAATCCACCTCTCACTTTCTGTGTGTTCCTGGGGAGATGCACTCTTACTTGTAACCAGGTCAGTACAGAATCCACAGTACAAGAACAGGGGAACACAGTTTCATCCACCTGTGCACTGTTTCTAATGTCAACTCACTGCCCAAACATGCACATGTCCCACCATAATAGCTTGATGGTTACTTCCCTTCCCACCTTGTTGCCACATACAGTTCAGGTGACATCAAGGAACGAGTGACGGCTCCCAAATGACATGGAGTTGGCAACCAGGCTGCTGATCTGACTCCTCATTTAGCTTAAAGGTGAGAATCTGTAAGATGTCTGCAAGACTTATTTTGAATTTTTGCTTAATTGTACACTGGAACATAAACAATTATTAAAACATATCTATCAATTTGACTGATCTCCTTCTTGCAGTGCTTTACAACTGGCAGATAAAAAGTTACATGTAAACATCAGTGTAATTCCCTTGCTTGAAGGAAAGAGAGAGAAAAAAACGTATCTACTAGCTTGCAATATAAACACACAGTCCAGCTTAGGCCCCGGAGCCTTGAAGCGCAGGGTACTTCCCCTGAATGCACAGCTCGCTTGTTTGCGGGACCCCACTTCTGGGGACGTTTTCATCAAAAGCTGCTTTGAAACGCGCAGCGCGAGGCCACGCCTGGAGAAGGCGAGTGCGGGCGCTCCGAAAAAAAATAAAAAAGAAAAAAAAAAGAAAAAAAAATCCCCCACACAGAGCCCAACCCAGAAATCTGTCTGGAAAGCAGAAGGTTTCGCCCTTTTATCGCCGCCTTGTAATCCTCAAACCGGTCCGGCGCATTCTCCCCTCCCGCCTCCCAGTCGGCAGGGCGCGGGGACTTGCGCGCTCGCCGCCCCGCCGCGAAGGGCGCCCGGTGCGCGCCGCGCAGCGCCGCGCGC
>NW_028186535.1:3988219-4060171 GCF_003343005.1 Rhea americana
GGGAGACGGAGTTAAGCGGAGACACGCAACCTCCGCCTCTTTCGGCACCGCCGCCGCGCACTCGCTCGCCGCGGCAGCACCGACGGCGGCTCCCCCCCTCCCGCGCAGCCCCGCGCAGCCCCGCGCGCCATGGCCCCCGCAGCCCCCCGCGGCCCGCGCCTCTTCCTCGGCCTCCTGGTGAGTGAGCGAGCGGTGAGGGGGCTCCGCGGCGCGGCGCGGAGCCGGCTGGCGGCTGCCGGCGGTGCGCGGCCGCGGAGCGCGCTCGGCGTGGCCCGCCGCCGGGAGGGCAGCGAGGGGCGCGGGCTCCGCCGCGGCGTTTCTCCTRCGCGCTGTGATTTTGTTGTTCACCGCGGTGCTCAGCCCAGAGGAGATGGGTTTTTGCTGTTGTTGTATATTTGTTTTATTTTTTTATTTTGTTGGGGGGGGATAGGGTTGACGACGACCTCGTTATTCTCCCTCACGCGTGTCCGCTGCCAGCGCAGCGAGGGGTGCTCTCCTGCGCGCTCAGCCCGGGGCCGCATTTGGGCTGCTCCGACGTGAAMGTGCAGGAGTGGCTGAAAGACGGGGTAACAGTAACAGAAACTGAAATGAGTGCCTAGTGCCTGCATGTGAAGAAGAGCACGTCCTTGGCGTGGAAATGCGATTAACCCTGTTTCAGAATACAGCAACTGTTACGCCCTGGAGATGGCTCAGGCGAAAGAACCAAGTTGGTTTTTAGGTTAGCTTGCTTTGGAGGACTAATTTTAGGTTAGTTTTTGGACTCTACTGTGAGATTAAGTACGGGTGGGTGTGTGCTATCGTTGTAAATGCCGTTTCTGGTTATTCATTTTTAAAAATGAAATGCGCTTCGCCTCATTTTTGTCCCCGCGATTGGCCCTTTTYCATGAGAAGGGTTGCGTGCGCGGAGTGGAGCGTGGTAAGCTCCTCTGTGAATGTTGAAAGTAATTTTTCTTTTGTTTCTTACCCCCTTTCTTACCCGTAATCATTGCATTCACAGAAAGAGGGTATATGATAGTTTATGCCTGGAAGAAAAATACTCAGTAGCGTTGAAGCATGAATTTATTATTTTTATATTCATTAGTTATGTACATTTTAATGAGAATGTTACTATTCCAGACATGCTATGCCTGCCTCCCTTTGCCAGGATATTCATAATAGATCTCAAAGAAACCCAAGCTGAGTTTACACATTCACTTAATTAAAAAAGAAAAAGAATTTCACCTTTCTAGTAACACACACACACACACACACGCACACACAAAATGCTCAAGTGTCTTCTTTACGTAAAGTGAAAGGACGTAGTAAATAATTTTTGTGTGACATATCTTTACATTTGCTTAACTCTTCAGTAGCTCATCATATATCAGACTAATATGGTATCAATATTTCAAAATGTCATTGATTCTGAAAATGTCTTAGAAGAGTGTAATAAGATTATACAATTTCAATAATTTAGAAGTTAATATACCATCTTTCAGGAGAGAGTGTTTTATGAAATATCTTTTAATAAGAGATATGTCAATTATATTAAGACATAAGAAAGGATGTTAAAATGGTGTTTTATGTATACATATTTTCATATCTGTATGCATGTAAGAAATAAAACAGCTTTTATGATGAGGACATGACACTTTAATTGTTTTAATGCAGTGATTGAAATTCACATTTCAAATTATTTTTTTAGGTGATTGTAGGTTTTCTAAAGGTTACTAACTTCTTAAATATTTTAAAGTATATTTATTTTAATATTTTCTTAATTTGTACATCACACATCACTTTCAGCATTGCCATTAACTATTTACTTCCTTATATCTTTGGTCCTAAAGATATGTGCAAAATGAAGATGACTTTCCTTTTTGCTACACTTTCATCCTGAAAGAATAAATGTATTTAAAAGAATTAATACATTCATTTAAATTTCTTTATCTGTTGGTTTAATTGGCTGTGAAATGTTTGGATTACAATTTTAAACCTATGGCAAGGTGTATACAGTGTGAGGTCAGGACTAAACTACTTTATGCTGAAGAATGTCCTTGTATCTCCAGATGCTTGTTTTTGTAAAATAAATAAATARAGAGAGATCTGGTTATCTACTACTCAGTTAATGAATTATTTGAATTTTCAGGAGGACCCCATTTTGTAACTAGTTATACGGAAGTGGACTGCTGTCATACACAGCATTTTATTTTAGTCATATCTAATTGCTGAAGCTCGATTTAACTAGTTTGTTGAGAATATATTTTGAAGATGCAAAGTGATACGCAAGTGGGAGTGTCATCATGTGGTCTAATGAGACACTTCTTTTAATGTTTCACATCACCACAATTCCATCAAACTGAGCTATGGAGAGCTGAATCTTAATACTTAGAATCCAATACCCTTGGACTTCGAACCACCAAGAGTGCTATTAGAGAAGGTCTGCGGTGAAACTTTTTTTTGTATTTCCAAGTACAGAAAAGTAGGTGAAATCTTCTAGTTGAAAGGAACTCCTGATGTTGATGTCAATACCATGAGCTTAGAAAAGCTCATAAGCCATGGAAGCCAAGGGCAGATCCAGGACAGTAGTCAGAACTTGATTCCAATCTGAAACTTTGTATGCTCTGCTATGTATTTCCTGACTTTTTATTTAATGAGTGCTTTCTGGACCTTTTCACTGGCTTGTATTAAAAAAAAGAAAATGGTAATAATAAGAGAACAAAATAAAAACAGCTTCAGCAACTGTAATTATTAAAGTCAAAATAACACATTTTCCCCCTTATTTTTTAAATTTGTTTTCTAGGTATTGAGTTTGTGCTGTGAAGCTTGCAAGAAAGTAATTTTTCATGTTCCATCTAAACTAGAGGCTGGCACGTTAGTTGGCAGAGGTGAGAAACTACAAGATGCTCATCTTAAACATTACAACATTTTGCCTTTTCTGGAGATGGAGAGTCTCTCTTTCTTTTTTCTTTTCTTTTCTCTCTCTCTCTCTCTTTTTTTTTTTTTTTTTTTTTTTTTTTTTTTTATATGGAATGTATGGATGACTGGACAGCCAGTTAAACAGCTGGATCAGCCCTTTTATGAAGGATATGCCCTGTGTCTGTTACGGATTTGAACATTGGCTTTGTGCGTCCATTTGATTTTTGCATAAACAACTATTGTCAGCCTTCAGCATGTATTTTAAAACTAGAATGACAGAGATCAGGTTAACATTTTCAWAGTTTGGGGTCTAAGGATTAGTACTTAGGTAAAAGACCTAATATTCAAAAGTGCACCCAGAACCCACGGAGTCCTATGCAGAAGTCAGTAAGTCATTCAGAAAATGGAAAAAGAAAAAAGAAAACAAACCCCCCACAGCCAAAGCACCCAGAAGTTACTGCTGCTCTGCGACCTGTTTGAAATACAGATGTGATTTCTCAGCTGTGCTGGGGGGACGAGCAGCGGAGGGGTCCTGCATGCACAACCAGCGCAGGGAGTGCTCCGTCTAGCGGGATGCGCTGCCACCATTTAGGGGAGTTCGTAGGAGACTGAGAGGAGTGGGAGAGACCAGAATACATCTCTCCTTTTTGCTTAGACCAGCCTTTGAAAGGCAGTTTTTAAAGGTGGGGCACTGGAGCTGCTATAAAGGTGTGGGCTGCCTGAGACTGCATTTAAGGGCTCCGAGGTGCTTTGTACCAGTCCCGGGACAACAGGAGTCTGCGTCAAATCTGCAATCCTAATCCAAATTTCTACAGAAGGAACAAATATAGTAGATTTGTAATTAATCACAAATGCTCAGAAAATCTGTCTTTAAAAATGAAAGCTCATTGATCTTACTGATAYTTTGCATTGATACAAGAGCCATAGCTTCATAATAAAATAGATCAAGAGTTTTCTCGGTTGTTGTACGATTTTATATATTTCCGACTTATGCATCATATACAAAGATGATGAGAAAAAGTTGCCACAAAGCTATGGTATACTGAACATAATGTTGATTCATATAATCATCAAAACTAATAATAACTTTATTCTGATATTTTTGGAAATGCTCAGAGACACCTTTGAATGAAGAGGTGATAATTCTGTTCAATACCAAATTATCTCTGTTAAGGTTGACAAAGAAGTCACTGTTGCACTGCTCTAGAAAGTCTATGAGGTATTTAATTGARCAGTAAAAAGAAGAACTTAAAAAGAAGTAGAAGAAAACAATTTTTAAAATCCTACTTCCCRTCTATTCTTGCACTCTTTAAAGTTGAATATAATTTGTTTTATCAAAAATATCATCTGCATATATGGAATGATATTTTGAATCTACTCAAGTCTTTGAGAGTTTTACCATTGGCCTTCATGGCGCAAGACCCTATCCGATATCATATCATTGAAGAATTACAGTTGAAGTATACAAGTATATAATAGTTATTATTTTACAACCTTTTGATAAAAAATATGCTATTTGATTTTGTATTGTATTAAGGGGAAAAAAAAGACCTGATTTTGAGAACATTATAATGTGATACCTCCATGTCCTCTGCAAGGATMCTTTATTTAGAGTTTAGGTCTTTTGTCTCTTTCAGAGTGGCAAATCATTCTGCTTAGGGCTGTGGCCTTATTGCAGTTCATCATTATGGTTATCTTGACTTTTGCCTTTTTTCCAGTCATAGTGCAGAATTACTCACTGGTGAACTAGTCTGAGTAAAGTGCATTGATGTTTGTTTTAGCCACAAGTGATAGGAAACACAGTAGAAACACCTGAGAAGCATGCTGAGCTTACCGGTATGTCCTGTCAACTGCATGGGATTCCAGAGTTTGTCTGTATCTCTCCCTTCAGTCTGCCTTATAATTTAAAAGCCTTTGTCATCCCAAGACTTCTAAATCACATCAGATCAGTCAGTGCTTTCCTCCTGAGGGTAAAACTTCCAAGAAGTAATATCTCCATGGGAATTTGCATTAATTAATCATCTTCACTGTTTTTGTGGGCCATGGAGCACAAGATAAATGTAATATCTCCTCATCCTATAACACGTGTCTATGATTTTTTTTTTCTTTTTTTTGACATTTAAACATATTCATGTTCATGTCTGCTACTTCAAGAATTTTTTCAGTAGTGTATTTTTCAAAGATGCACGTGAAGGACCTGTATCCTTTGGGAATCAGCCTTTATATACACAACAGTGGAAATTAATGTAAAGTTGGTCAAACCTGGGAGCATAAAAGGGTTCTAGAATCTAATTTTGTGATGCTTAAGTATAAAATGACCAAATTCTTAAAGACTCCGTATGTCAGTAACCATCAGTTTAAGTTTTAATTTAGGAAATGATTTTCAATTTTGTGAGGGTTCTTTCTTGAACGTAATTGTTTCACCACTTCAATTATTGTTTAAATATTTTTTTCTTACAGTTAATTTAAGAGAATGTCTTCAGTCTGCAGAATTGTTCAGTTCCAGTGATCCAGTCTTCAAAATTCTAGAAGATGGTTCTGTGTATACAACATCTGTTGTTTCTTTGTCTTCTGAGAAAAAGACTTTTACCATATTACTTAAAGACATTCAAGACCATGTAGAAAAGGAAATACATGTTAACTTGGTGGCAGATGAAGAAAAGGTAAGCTTCTAATTTTAAGATACCTTATATGGATTCTCTCTCACTTCATGTTGGATAACTAGCTTCAAATAATCAGGCACAGCACTCTATTGTAGAATATATTTTTATTTGGCAATACTTGATTATTGTGTAGGTTAAGTCATTAGACTTCCTCCCTGAAATTGGAGATGCTAACAAGGAGCTTAACCAGGAATGTCAAGAATCTTAAAAGACAGTGTTTGATGCATGCAGACAGATTTTATTGGCAGAAAGTATTACACTGAATGAAAAACTTGTAAAGATCCTGCAACAGATGTAGTCAGAAATGAGTATTGTGAAAAAAAGTGGTCAGTGGGAAAACTGGAGAGGGGAAAAAATAGAAAAAAGAGAAACTGTAATAAAGCAAGAATATACACTGTTAAGAATATATAGATAGATTTTTATCTATTTTTTTTATATTCTAGATCCAGACACAGAAGATAAGGCATGCTAGAGATACAGTTCTCAAGCGAACCAAAAGGAGGTGGGGCCCTATTCCATCTGTTATGATAGAGAACTCACTTGGCCCTTTTCCACTACAAATCCAGCAGGTATATTTTATAAAGATCGTAATTTTATGGCACAAACTACCTTCTCATGTGTGTAATAAAATCTATTTTCTATTTATGGGTTCAGACATATGTTTTATCAAAAAAATTAAAACTCCCCAAGAAATTGTAAACTCACAGAAACTGTTTTGAGGCAAAGTTCTCGCCTTCCCTCACCCCCAAGGAAAAAGAGTATTTCATATTCATTTGCATTGAAACTGTCTTCACAAACTTTATAAAGGAAATCTGAGGCTCATGGAAGAACAGAAGTGACTACTCCTGAATTTTCCACTGATGCCATTCCTCCTTTTATACCTCTGTCTCATTCTGTCCTGTTCACTCTCCCTCTTGTGATCTTGTAGCAGAAATAACCTGCTCATGATAGTTTGGATGAACTGGAAATGGGCAAGAGCCATAAAAAGAGAGGTGTGCTATAAGAAGAGAGAGCTCTTTGGCCTGCAATTCAATGAATGGCATAATTCAAAAAAAAAAAAAAAACCCAAAGTATTGTTTAGAAGAAGTTTTTGTAGACTGGAGTGGGAGAGGGTGGATCTTACCAGCATGTCTGCATCCTTTCTGGATCTTAATGTGTAAATCTGTCATCTATCATGGCATATATTATTAGGAAAAATACTTTAAGTAAGAAAATTAGTAGGCATGAAATAGAAATGCAAGAACTAAAGTTATCACAAATCCATCTGGCCTTTACTAGATTACAGAGTAGTTAGTAGAAGATATGTAGAGACAAGTGTAATAACAGAGTCTGTACAAAGTAACCATTCTTCTACTAATCTTATCTTCCTAACTTCTGATAATCAGTAGATAAGGAAAGTATTTGGAGCGGGGGGGGGCGAGTGTATAAATACCTAACTGCTATGTTACCTCCTCGGTGCTTATAATGAGATGAAAAGAGATGATCMGAATTGTCCCTTCTCTGGACTATATTGTAATTTGTTTCCTTTATCTGTTCATTTGTTTTGTTTTTCTTCACTAGGTTACAAACTACATTTTCAACCAAGCTCAGACTCTGAGTGCATCAAAAATATATATTTTTTAAACAGATACAGAAATAATTAGCCATCTCTTCCTGAATGTGTCTTGATACATGCAGCATTCTAGAAAGATTACATTTGAAAACTAAATATATTTTTCATGCACATTCTTATTTCTTTAATTGTTCTGTGGCACTAAACACTTCTCAGTTTGAAATAGATTAATTACCTCTTCTCATGCACACACACTGTAAAGGAAACCAGTCACAAGATGAGCTGTTCTGYTCTGTGAAGTTTAAGCTGCTGAAGAACTATAATTAATCATTTTTTTTCCCAAAATGTTCCTACTTGTAGTAAAGATGGTCATGAAATAGGGAAGAATATATTAGAATGAGGCTGCTGTTTTTCCTTTGATTTAAAAATTCATTCTTTATAGGTCCAGTCAGACACAGCTCAGAACTACACCATTTATTATTCTGCAAGTGGACCGGGAATTGATCAAGATCCAAAGGGTTTGTTTTACATAGAAAGAGAAACTGGAAATATCTTTGCTACTCGTGCAGTAGACCGTGAACAGTATCCAAGTTTTCAGGTACAGGCCTAAACTGTGTRTATATAATTACTTAAGTCTTCTACTTCTGTCATGCATATATTTCAAAATTGGGTTGCAGTGGAGTTGGGGATCTGGAATTAGATATCTGTGCTGACTGCCGTGATGTATTGGTCTCTGGTGCTTTGGTATTGCAAAGGTGAAATCAGTGACATAAAGAAATAGCTAGTCATCTAGCTCAAGAGTGGTTTGGCTTTTCACTATTTAGATTCTAATTCTAATATAACTAGAGCGAAACACCAGATTTGTATCAGTTTGGGGAAAAGTTTGAAGTAATCTCAAAGTTTTTCAAGGTAAGGGTGTAAAAAGTCTGCATAAAAACAAAATCACGATAAACTGCAGACAGCTATGTTTTTTGAGCTTCCTTTCCTCAAGCTTTTTCGTTTTAGTGTTTAACAGGGTGCACTGCTCTCTCTAGTGGCTGAGAAATGTAAGAAAGCAGCTAGTAGGAATAAACTGCTGCTTCTAAATAGCTGCTTCTAAATAATTAGGCAGGTAATTTGCTATATCTATTACTGCATTTTATTAGGTTATGTTGTAATGGGCAGATAGTCTTTCCATTGTTTTTGCTTTTGTTCTAAGTAGCCATGCTTGCCTATAAACATCATTACACAGAAAATCTTTGGTAATGCTCAGGTAACTTCATCTACACTTGGTAATACTGTGTAAGTTTTGTTTTTTGCTGTCATCAAAAGGTTCAGCTGTTTCCACTTCTGCACGGCCAAAGAGACTGTTCCAGACCAAATGTGTCTGGCATGTTGCCCYGAAGGAAAAAAATGCTGGTCACTTAAAGAGAAGATAGTGAGTCCCAACAAGACTTGAGATCTCAGATTTTCCCTTCAGGCTGAACAATAAAGCACGAATGCGTGCAAGCAGCTGCAAAAGACTTTTGACAGACATGAGATTAATTCCTTGCGAGAACTTCCTGATGTTGAGAAGGATATGCTTGGCACACTGTATCTCATTTTGTTGACTCCTTCTTTGAGTTGGAAGTGTAATAATACTTCATGGTACTTCAGTGTAAAAAAACTACTGAATTTCTGTCTTACAGATCATCTGCTTTGCAACCACTCCTGATGGATATTCACCAGAGGTACCACTTGTGCATACAATCAGGATAGAGGATGATAATGATAACGCGCCATATTTTACACAGGATGTTTTTGAGTTTTGTGTCCCTGAAAATTCCAAACCTGGTAAGAACATTTTTAAATTAGTGTACATGGAAAGCATTATTCAGTTCAGTTATGTACGAGTGTGACTAGGTATAATCCTATCATATACTCAATTTCAGTGGAATTTCCTAAGGACTATTTCTTTACAGCAAAAAGTGAATTTTAAAGACATCAAGATTTCTTTTCATTAGAAATTCTAAGATTTCTTCTCAATAATAGTAAAAAATATTATGTAAATAGCAGTTTTCAAAAACTGACATGCCTCAGCATTCTTAAAGTAGTGTAAGAAGTTCAAAGCACTTTTTTTTCACTTTATCCAAAAACCCATTTCCATAAAATGTTTTGATTGACAAAACATTAGCTTCTAACAGATCCATTTCCTAACCAACTAACTTGGCACTRTTCTAAGGAGTAGAAGACTTCTGATTAAACTTAGAATGTGTCCAAACTGATTAAATAAGGTAGGACTTTTTTTTCCTGGGGTGGAAAAAAGGGTAACAGTAATACATAAAAGGCTTCCTTCTGCCCAGACCTGTAAGAGGAGATTTGCCAGTTACTGACTTCATGCCTCTGTGTAACAGAGGACAGAAGCCGGGGCAAAGGCGGGTGGGGAGAAAGGTGGAACCCGGAGAATAAGGAATGGAAAGCTCTGGTTTACCCTTCTCTCTCATTTCCTGGACTGGAGTTCAGTGAGGAAAGTCTGACTTGTTTTCCAAAAAAAAGGAAGGATCTTAACTTTCACCCCAGAGTAACAGTTGCATTTCCTTCTCTGAGCTGTTTGTCCTTTTACCAGGTGAGTTATGGCTTTTAAGTGAARCTTTGTTCCAAAACTAATCAGACTAGGGGTGAAGTACCATAGTAGTCCCTGAGAGATAGAACTGTAATTTGAACCATGTCAGAAATCACTGAACATCCCCGCCCACCCCAGCAACTCCTTTTCAGCCGTGTTTGGGATTTTCAGAAGTCACTGCCAAAAAATACTTACTGAAATCTAACCTTTAAATATTTCTTTTGATTATTCTTTCTATTCATCTAGCAGCTGCAATAATTATAGTTTTGTTTGAAAAGGAGGGAAAAAAACAGAGGATTAAAATAGAGAATTTTACACTATTACTCTTTTTTTTTATCACTATTTACCATGTTTTCAATACTATTTTAATTTAGGACTAACTATCAAAAAAGCTATTTTCATATATCTAAAATAAAAATACCTATTCGAATAATTTTTGATTGTTTTCTCATTTTCTGGAACTTAAAATCTCTGTATTGCGTTCGCAGGTGTAATAGTTGGAAAAATAATTGCAGAGGACAGAGATGAGCCTTTTACTCTACATACTACATTAAAATACCGCATTGTGTCACAGACTCCACCAGTAACCCAAGTGTTTGGTATACACAGTGACACAGGTGTCATTAGTGTATTATCACCGCAGCTGGACAGAGAGGTGATTCTTACCTGAAGCATTTAGCTTACACTTCTAATGCTTTGATCTGCTGCTCGCAGATAGCTTCCTAATGCTGCACAGRGAATTGCCAGATAAAACGTTCTGGTTACTCTTTCAGTTACCCCCTGTAAGGAGCTCCTGAAGTTTTCCAGAGGGACCTGTATTCTGTCCAAAGGGGTTTCTGTGCGGATTTACCATATACTAGCTAACCTGGGTGGGAGACTTCCTGCTGCTCTCCCATTTGACACCTATCTCCAGCTCTCTGTGGATTTCTTTTTTCTTTCATTTTTCTTTCTTTCTTTCTTTCTTTTTCTNNNTTTTTTTTTTTTGTGTGTGTGTGTGTGATTCATGAATCCTACAAGCTACTGTCACCTCCTAATGCAACTCAGGTAGAGGTGCTTCCTGCTTCTTGTTACAGGGAAGGTGAACCAACTTTTCTTGAAGTGATCAGCCATCTCATATTCAACAAAAGTATCTCTAATATGTAAGACCTAAAGAGTAATATAGCATAATCTAAAATTAAAATGCAAACAGTTTATCAAATGAGTTTCAAGTACAGAAGATACAAAGAAGAGTTGGTTTAAGTTTTTATTTAGATTTTTTTGGGGGGAGTAGGGGCAAAGTCATTTGTTAAATTGTTTACTCTAGAAAAATAACAAGTACATATAATTAATTTATTGTATATGACAGTTATTCTAGAAATGAAACACTGCTATGTGCACATCGTTTTCTAGGTTAAAAGTAATTGCGTTCTGGGCTACTTATTTTGCTTCGTGACTGGAAATCCACAGTGGAGGTTTATTCCAGAACTGTGCACTTGCAGGTATACTGCTCAGCTTCTTAGGCAAGAGAAGTGTGCAGTGGCTGAGTATCACCATGACTACTGCAGAAATGGTCACAGCGACTACCCAGGAAAGACAAGCTTGAAAAATGAGTCCACTAGCTATCTTTTAAAGATAAAAATCTGATTAAAACAAGAGAATTCTTTCTTCCACTCAAGTAACCTAATAGTTCCAGGGACCGAGAGCTAGAATTAATTTCTTAACTCACAAACTCCCACTTTTTGTGTCCCCTCCCTCCTTCCTCCCTTCAGTTGTTCAGGTATTACTAAGGCTAAAGTTGTACTGTTGTGACTCAGATTACTGATTTAAGCGGGCTGCTTATCAGCGATCCTATTTGAGCTGATAAGAGCGCTGACTCTTTCTGGCCAGACCTGCCAAGTGGTAGGCCTCCCCGTGTCACACTTAGCCCAAACAAAACCTGAATGCAGGAGCATTTCTGGTCTTCCTCACTGAAATAGAAGACAGGGCGGGGAGTAAAATGTAACAACAAGCYGCCATGAACTGAGGCATCTCACCATGGGGGAACCCAAAGAATAGTCTCCCACTGCAAATGACTCTGGAGGGAGGTGGGCAGCAGGTGAAGGTGTGCCATTGTCTTCCTAAAGTTAGGGTGCTGGAAAACCAAGGTGTCTGTGGATGTTGTGAAAAGCATTATTTGATATAGGATATGGCTTACACATCACTAGTAGATTCTCTACTCGGTACTACTTAGCCACTTCCCTTTTGGACCTATAGGGAAAAAAGCCCCCAAATTGTCTTACTCTGAAGGAAGTAAATGTTGAATTTAGGACAGAGTTGGGGTACAGAAGTAAAGCGTTCAGTTCTGCTCTTGTGTGACTAAGTGATTAAAAAAATTAAAAGGTCAAACTTCTGTATTTTTTTATTCTTTTTTAGCTGGTATCAAAATATACATTATTAATTGAAGCAAGAGATATGGCAGGCCAGCCTTTTGGTTTGTGCAGCACAGGAACAGCTGTCATTACAATTGAAGATACAAATGATAATGCACCATCTTTTAAACACATGCAAGTAAGTCTTTATAAATTAAATGTGTGTAAAAGGTAAAGAAAAGACTGTTTTTATCAGCTTTCTAATCTTCCCACAGCAGTCTCTCAGATGTGAAGCCTAAAGTCCTGACATACTTACTGCCAGTATGACTTCTCTCTATCTTCACATTTTAACTTAAAAATGTGACTACTGGTTTTCAGAAGTTTATGCCAGAGACAAAAAAAAAAAAAAAAAAAGGACCTTTAATTGTTAGGTTAATTTCTCTTTGGATAGTGGTGTTTTTAGGACAGAGACTATGCCTCTGTAAGCATAGGTACAAACCAAATATGATGAAAGGCTTTGTAATATAAAACCAAACAAAAATGTTAATTATAGATGAGTAATATATGTATATTACCTTTTTCACCCACTATTGCATAGTACCATCAATAATATTAACTCAAAATTACTCTTATTTGTGCTTCCTGAACTTGTACACTTGTACATAACACAGTTCTATAAAATACAAATAAATGAAAAAAGCCTTTCATCCCCTGCCATTCAAGCAGGGATGTATTTCACCCTTGTTGGCTTTTCTTCTCATTCTTGTGGTTTGTTTGTGTATATATCTATCTATATATGTATATGTATATATGTATATATATTTAATTTACCCCATCACCTTTTCTAGCTCTCTACTTGATCCTGTTGTACAGACATTAGCATCTATAGCTGACGTGACTGGGGGAATGTTGTTAATCTGCCTTTCTGAGAAGGAGAATTCCAGACTTAATTATGTCAGCAAAAGTTTGAGAGAGAGAAAGAGAGCTGAGATTTCTGCTCTGCTCACAAGAAAGGGTTATCGTAGGAGAGAAGGGAGGAGTGGAGGAAATAATACACTAATGTGTTAAAACAAAAGAGCTCATGACACCATCTTCATAAATTAGCTCTTTGGGTTTAAGTAGTCTCATTTAAATACAGTATTCCTTCGCTCCTGCGTTGTACCATTGTGGAATGGTACTCTCTGACGTAAATCAATAATTCCTTTTGATATTTTAAGTATGAAGCACGGGTGGAAGAAAACAGAGTGAATGTAGAAATACTGAGAATTTCTGTTGTTGATCTGGATGAACCTGGTTYGCCTGGCTCAGGAGCTGTTTTTGAAATTATAAGAGGAAATGATGATCGCTCCTTTGAAATTACAACAGACCGAAACACAAATGAAGGAATTCTCTGTGTTGTTAAGGTAAGTTACAGCGAGAGTGCTGGAGGAAAATGTATGTGTCTTGGGGAAAACCAATAACATGAAGCTCATTTTTATTCAATGAATATCTCCTGCTATCAGGCAAATTATGTTTTCTTACTAAACTCAACTCTATTCTGAAGCAGATTGCAAAGTGTACTGCAAGTTAGGTCTCTGTGTGGTTCGCAATTGGACAGAAGTTTAATAACTCATCTTCCAGACTACTCCTAATTCTTGTGTGTGCAGGCTTCAAGGAATTATCTTTATTTTACCCTTCCAAGAGAGCTTGGCATTTTAGGCTGGTTCCACAGTTTGAGTTGTTTAGACTTAGGGATGTCTGGGTTTTTAACAGAAACAAGAGTGCAGCCAGAGAGGGAGGGACGGACACCTCTTTCAGTCTTGTTCTTTCTGTGAGCTGATTACTCAGCATAAAACTGTTTAGATTTTCTTTTGCAGGGTAGTGACTTTGGGGATTTTTTTCTGGCATGAGAGGGAGGCCATGTACACATAAGATTATGTATAAGTCCAAGTGCTTGTTACATCTGGTATTTTACAGATATTAGGAAAAAGAACCACTGTACTTGTACTCTGATGTGTTCCTTAGCTTCTTACTGTCTTATTATCTATTAAAATTGTGGAATAACAGAGGTCTTCTAAGGAGCAGAGAAGTTTAATATTAAAATCTGAAGATGTAAAACACAACAATGTAGAGAGATGACAAGTTTGGATTTTAATTAATGTTTTGTTGCTAGTAGTCATTTTTTAAATAAAGCTTTTCTAAAGCTATGTGAACGGTGTACTAATCCAGCTGCATATTTAGTATAACTCTCTAGCATACTGGAAAGTATTATACCTTTAGGATATAAATATCTCTATTAATGACATACTATATCCTTAGAGAAGATATTTCAAAACAACATTTGTAGATACTTACTGATCAGTCCCATGAGTTCAGACACGTTTTCAATTGTGTAGTATCACGATAGGTGATAACAAGAAGTGTGATTGACTTGTGCTAGAAAGGAGATATTCATAAGCTAAAATGATGGTCAGCTAGATCCAGGAGGAGAAAATCTTTCATCACATTTAATTCTTATAACAGCTCTATTGGTAATTCACTATCAGAGTGTTATTAATCTAAAATTGTACCGTGGCACTACGTACCTTGTTAGGGATAGCTCCTTAGATTCTTTTCTTTTACTAAGTTAGAACTTAATTTTCTCTGAAAATAATGTGCCTTTACTGTGTCTCAAGCTGGGTATTCCAGAAGAATGGATGATTTCTTTTGTAAATAGATGTAATATTGTAAAAGTTTGTCCATTTAATAATTATTTTGGGAAAGTTTTATATTGGATTTGAAGAAAAATATCTCTTTTACAGGGACTAGATTATGAAAACTCCAAGCAAAGGATCCTCGTGATTACTGTCAACAATGAAGCACCTTACGTGTTAGCACCACATTCAAGACAACTTGCCCAAAGCACCAGTACTGTTATTGTGCATGTCCTAGATGCTGATGAGGGACCTGTATTCAAACCCTGTTTTCTCAGCCTGGAGGTTAAAGAATGTGAGGAGATAGGGACGCTTATTGGGCGTTATTTAGCAGAAGATCCAGAAACTGGGAATAGTGAAGGCATAAGGTATGAAGCAATGTTATTTTACTAGTTTATTTGGAATACAGCATAAGGGAGATATGGGAAGGAAGAAACAGTTATTGATGCTCTATGTTTATGTGTGTGCATACACACACATGTGTGTGTGCATGTGTATAAATGTAAATAACCAGATGTGTGTGTGTGTGTGTGTGTGTGTGTGTTTGTGTACATACGTATTTGTTTATTTATTGATCTGTTTGAGATCTTTTCTTAAACAACAAAATTATTCTTAACAGCTACCGGATAGCACCTGGCCAATGTAATTGGATTAACATAAATGAAAAAACAGGTGAAATCAGAACTAGTAAAGTCTTGGACCGAGATGTGGCAGAAATGAGACGAGGTCAATGCAATATTACAGTCCTTGCAATAGACAGAAGTGAGTACCAAATATTCTCAGTATCCTCTGTGGTCTATAAAAGATCTGCGTATGCAAATCAAATGTAGGAACAGCTATACATGGTCAGACTGGAGGACTACTGTGTCCAGTATTGTACCCTGGGATGACTGTATCAGATGCCTAGGGAATGTTATATAGTAGGCTGAGCATTTAAGAAATAGCAAGAAATTTCAGTTTTCCCTTCATAATTAGATTTTTATTTTTAAAAGACATCTGCTCCCATTTAAAATACTTCATTAAATTAAAATTCAGAGATTGTGTTGTTGTAAGCGGTAGCACCAGGCTATCCTGAAGTTGACAACAGGGGAAGTAGTGACATATATAATTTTTCAAATACATAGTTCTTACTCTTACAGCTATCCTACTGTTTTCTCTCTGTTTGATCTCTTGGTATCTTCTTTTTGGAAACCTGTAAGTTAAGAGAAGCTATAGTAATAGATGTATTCATTGCAGTGTGTTACTGGGTTCAAACTCATCCTCAGGAGTTTGGATTCTGTAACAGTGTTACATGTTTCTGGAGTGATGAGCTCTTACACATTCCACTGATCAGAGGGAAGGGTTGGACATTCAAGCGCTCATGTTAAAACAGGTTTTGGTTCTGACTTAACATTAGTGAGCATCTCTTCTGATTGCTTGGGGATATGTATCTACTTCCTATCTCAGGAGRAGACATAGTTTAGGCGAGATGATTAAATACACGTTTAAGTTCCCAAATGCTAAATGTAGCAAATTAGTCATCAAAGAAAAATGTAAGAAATAAAGCTCACACTTTTAACTCTAAAATATGTATCTTACATTAAAATGGAAAAATAGGTAGCCTTTATTGATCCTATGGTAGGATTTAGCCCTTACCTGCTAAAATACCACTGAGAATAAATTGCAGTCCTTCTAAAGTTATTTTATAATGAAAAATTCTAAGTCTGTGGAGTTACATGAATTCTTCCAAAGCTTGCATTTTAAAATTAAATGTTACGTATTTAAATTATTTAGAGCTTTTATTGCATATAAAGAAAATGCAATATGTTCTGCAATCATGTGTCTCCAGATAAAGTTTTAAAAAGGTAGACTTCACTGGCATACAACTGCCAGTATCGACCATTCCTATATCAAAAAAAAAAAAAAAAAAAAAAAAAAAATAAATCAAAGTAGAAGGGAGAGCTTGTTCAGTTCTCACATGCAGACTTTAGTTACGTAGTTTATTCCATTGCGGAATCCCAGTACCACATGATGACTCAGAGGGAAGAGAACAAAAAAAATGGTGTTGTATCTGAAAGATGTTCATGTCTGCAAACAGTGGCATAAGAATGGGAAAAGGAGGGTAGAGGAACTGTGATTTATATTCTCCTTTACGGAGTAAAAAGGTTCGAGACCTTCCTTTTCTGCTTTTGAATCTCTGCTGCTTCTGTTAGAACAACATCTGTCCCTGCACTGGTGAACATGCTTAACAAAGTATATTTTGTGTGTGTACAGAATATGGAGTTTTTGGACTCCCGTTCATTTGTGGTTCTCTTTCCATTTGTACAAATACACTTCTGTACGTGTAATTTTGACCAGATTAAACTGCTGCAAATGAATAATATTCAAAGCAAGTCAAGAAGAAACTAGTGTATGTGAACTTGAACTAACTAAAAAGACGTACTGTATCTTAAAAGATCAGATAATTTAGATTTTTCTGCTTTTTTTAGATATCATCCTGCCGCCTGTCTGTTGCCCAGGAGAGGCAGAACTTATAGCTGCAGATCTGTTATTTTCCGCTCTGTCTTTCCTATTTTCTCCCTGCTGTGCCCACAGCTCCACAGTTTACTTGAAGATAGCACATGCAGAGGAGGAAATGGACTTCAACACTTTCTTCTCTGTCTCCAGAACAGAGGATTTCCTCCCCATATTCCCTACTTTGCTTTTAATTCCATTTAATGGTTTCTAACCAAATTATTCACTGTATGATCAGAYGAGCAAAGAGAAGGACTCAGTAGAWGCAGCAAAGAGCAGGCTATGAAAATTCCTGCTCTGCTTTTAACTAAATCTATAGCTGCTTTCCACCTTACTTTAAACTTTCCACTAAACTAAACTAAAGTGCTTTCCACCACTTTAAACTTAGGTATTACAATTGATTATATTTGATTCAGCAGCTTAGGGGGAGTAGAAATAAAGAAATAAATGCACATTAGAAATAAGCAGTAAAAGTAGTTCTTTTTATCTTACAGGTGGCAAAACAGGCACCGGAACTGTTCAAGTTATCATCAAGCCTGGGAACAAGAATTACCCACGCATCACTAAAACTGAGTATATAATGTGCAGAGACAGAAAGCCGATCTGCCTCACTGCACAGGATGCTGATGAGTCTCCGTTCAGCATGCCTTTTGTATACCGTGTGGTTGACCGTAGCTTGAGTGCCTCGTGGAAGATAACTCGACATAACGGTATGTTCAGCTGAATCCTGGTGCACTTGCAAAAAGCAGTAATAGCTTCCAGTGCAAGTGGTGTTGCATCTTCGCAGTAAGGTGATTAGGCTGTGCTTCACAAGTAATAATTTTTGCTGAGCCTTATTTATCACAGAAGTTGGCTTACCTGTTTCAGGTCCGATTCCTTACGTTTCTCTGTGTTTCATTTGCTGTACAGAGGATCTAGAGAAGATAAAGGGGAAAGAGCCAAGGTGTTCTGTGTCTTAACTGTCGGGGGTTTGAAAGGGTWTGTTTCCAGAAGTTAGCGAGGTAACACCATTAGCGTTGGAAAGGCAATATAACAAATAGCATCAATAATTGTGGAAAAGAAAGTATACACTCATAACTTCAGAAGAATTTAAGAATGCAATGGCTATGGTGCCAAAGAAAAAAAATATATTTTTTTAATGGTGCTTTTTAATTATACTATTGTAGGAGAAGGCTGGGAAAATGAAACATTACCTAAAATCGATCAGAGGAAGCCTAAAAAAACTTAGCAATTTTTTTCTCAGTACTGCTGACATCCAGTATATTTTAGCTCCAGCTGAGTTTGGTGAAAATATGACTGCCTTCCATAATATATTTATTCTAATTTTGAAAGTTTTGATAGAAGCAGATAAAGGATTTACTACAAAAGGAGTCACTGTTCCCTAAGATTTGCTGATGTGAAAAGTCATAGATGACAATGGTTTCTTCCTATGACAGCATTAAGAACTGAAAGTACATTTGCTACTGTGTTGTCAAGGCTGAAAGGAATCTGGTTCTGGAGTGGGACGGCATGACAAAAGTTCATTAATAAAAAGCAAAAGGTAGCAAAGCCTGAGAGCACAGACCATCTGGAAGTTTCAAGGTTTATGTTGGGCAAATTAAAAAAAAAAATATTTTTGAAAGTTCATAGAATTTCAGATACCCGAGAAAAAGCAACCATTATATTCATTAATGGCCATATTGTAGATATTTTTTTTACAAATAATTTAAAACACATGCTCGCTAATCATTGCAGGGCAACAGATTAAATGCATTTTATTTCCCATTGAGTATAGCAATTTCTGTGCTAAAGGATGGAAGCAGTGTTAATTTGTTTTTGGATTAGACTCCAATCAGACCATAAAAAATCCTTTAATTGCCAGTTCAGTTGATGGTCTTTATGAGTAAACACAGTGTTATTTGCCCTCATGAACTGAAACAGTTTCAGAGTTTCAAATCACATATTTTCAAAAAGCTATATAGGCTTTGCTTTTCAATTCTGACTTTTAAAAAGGATGCTGAAATASGATGTGGAAGACTATAAATCCTTCCAAATACGTATTTGTTTGCTGCTTGCGGTTATTGTTAACACTTTAAAGATAGTTTTAAACCAGCTGGTATGGATCTGGTAGCAGTGTAGCTGTAGCAGAATGGAAGACCATGCTTACGATGACAATTGTATAGCTATATCTCATATCAAGGATAAAATTCAGTTGTATGCTTTTGCACAGAATCTCTTTCTTCCTTTCTAATAACTGATAATACTTTTTGGACTGTTGGAAATTGACTGGGGTAAAAGTGAAAGGGAACAGGAGAATTTCARTTATTTTTAACGGTGAATCTTGTTTTGTCTTTTTTTGCAGATAAATCAGCATATCTTTCACCAAGGGGCGAAATTCCGTTTGGAACGTACACTATTCCTGTAAGTGTGTCTGATAACGGAGGACGCCAAGGAGTCAGTTATGTAACAGTTAATTACTGTGACTGTGATACTCCAAGTGACTGCAATCAAGAACGTCCCTCTGAAAGAGCTGCCCCAAATGTTACTCTTGGGGTGTGGGCCATCCTTGCAATGATTTTAGGATCACTATTACTGCTGTGTAAGTATACTTTTTCAATATGAATTGCAAAACACTTATTTTAAAATAAGCTGAGAGCTCGATTTGGACTTGACTCAAGCATTTCTTGTAGCCCTTGTCACTGACTTAAGGCACCTGTTCTGTTTGTGTTGGCATCACATGCTTTTTGCTCTAGTACTGTCCTGGCGTTTTTTCCTACTGTGTGCGAATGTTTACTTTTTTAAGTACATTTTATGTAAGATGTTCTATATGTTCATGTTAGCAAGGCCAGGAAAGTGCATGCTGCGTTGTAGGAATGYTGAAACCTATATCCTGGAGCTTTTTGGTGATCCTTTATATTTCATAGACAAAACATTGAGACCCTAAGGCACTCACAATGAATTTTACAAGAGCCAGTATAATTTGTTGGAGGATAGGTTAGATAGTTCCACTGTAGACCCAACTGTTAAATACATTTTATGTTGCTGAGTTTCCCAAAGACTAACAGATTCTTAACAGGTAAATGTCACTGTTAACCAGTGAGGGAGTGACACTGATGTATAATAGCAAAACTAGGTCTGTGTTAGCCAGAATCAGACATAGTCTCTCTGTAGCCTTAGATGGTACTGGCTGTACACACAGTGCTTATATTTTTATGGGGAATCTGAATAGATCTGGTAGACTGAATAGACTAATGTTATCTCCTCATCTTTAATTATCTGAGGACATGCTAAAGTAACAAATGCCTCAGAATTTTCTTCTTTCAATGACCAGYCTTATCCCTACTCAATGTCAGCTAGATATTCATGGCAGGTAGATAAAACACTGGGACTTGCACATGTTTTGAAGATTAGATATATTTGTGTTCTATCTAAACACCACAGATACCCAAATTCATGATGTAATTGTAAGGTGGAACTTGTAAGAAGTGGAGATGCTCAGCAGAGGTAGTTAGTGATGGGTTAGTCAGATTTCTACCAGTGACCTTGACTGTCCCCTCCAAGACAGACTCATTCTTTTACTGTGGATAGGTTTTTATCCTGTATGTYGTGTGGCTCAGTGCTGGTATGGATGTCTTCTTCCCATTGCCAGAATCAGGAGGCTATCCACTCGGACCACTGATGCAGATTGCACTGATAGCTGATCGTTGCATCACCTAAATGGGCTTGAAAGTGTCTCTGAGCTAATTCCCTCATAAGTTTATGATCAGAAATCAAATTGCTCAGTGACTTACGCAGAACTAAATTATTCTTCGTGGATTTTGTTTTTAAGCTATCAGTTTGAAAAGAGAAGGAAAGAGTGGTTCTCTGAATGAAATGTCCAGTTCTTCGTTTAGGAATGGTATCAGTTGCACGTGATTCTTTTATACAAAMTCATTTCTGTCTGAGTCTCTGGGAGACCACTCAGTATTTTTACAGTAGCTAGGCTACTGTAGTGCAGTACTACAGTATTTGCACATTAGTTCCTTATGACATAATTTGACATCTACTTATCAATAAATGAGAAAGGTCTTACGTACAATCTTCATGTAGGAGTAAGGCATTATTTCCTTCATCCTAATTTTGTGTTTATTCTCTGTATAACACAAWTTTACAGTCTCAGAGTGTTTTCAGAAAGGAAGCTTGCATTTCTTTTAGAAAGCCAAGATACATTTTAGAAGAAAGAAGTAGTTCAAGTATATAGTGAAAACTCCATTTACTACTTGAAAAAAATGAGTAAATGGATGAGTATTTTTAGAAACAAATGATTGTTTTAATCATGTTTGATGCTTAAGCATTTGAAAAGGTTGATACAACAAAACTCTATCAGTCAAAAATAGGCATCATTATGATATAAAATTCATAGCATCTTCCTCACTTACTTCCTCTCTGTAGTAATCTTGATTACAATCTGTGGCTGTTATGGCACTGGAGTAATGCACAGACAAGTCACTGATGATTGTGCCAATCACAACTTAATCATTTCAAATACAGAAGCTCCAGGAGAAGAAGTGATGGTGAGTTACCTATTTATTTCAATGTAGAAACATGTGATTAAGGTACCACAGCATTTCAGTTTGAAACGGAGAGTACTTATACACGATTTAGTAAAGGAAATAAGCAATAGAAAGCATAGATATACTTTGTCCATTTAAAAAGAATTTGAAAACTCTGCTTTAGACAGAGTTAGTACGTAATTAAATATAGTTTATCTGGTTGTTACAAAATCTTAATCCTAGTTATTTGTAACTCTTCCAAACTTCAGCTGTTTGCTTTAGAAGTTTTAGATGGATATGTTAATTATTTCGGTTGTTTTCAACAATGAAATCAGATGAAAATTTGCTGTTAAATATATGCTTATGGCAAAACATTATCATTGCTTTCCTTGGAGAAGGAGTATTAAATTCAGCAGATAGTTTTTTGTAGGTGTGACAGGTGCAATTTCTGCCTTCCTCTTAAAAAATGATCAAACAATTGATTTATGAGCCAGTAGAAAACATAAAATTGAACAGTCTATGTTCAGTAAATGTCCTTCATTTTGGTAACTGAACTATTCTGAGATTCCATGTACCATGAATGTAGTCCAGCCCGGGACTGCATGTATGCTCTTCAGGTTCTGTCCCTTCTCCTCCCCATCTCACCCCCCAAAAATTAGAATTAGGAGATTACACTAAAAATCATTGTTTGCTTCACTCCGAAAAACAAGAAAGCTATCTTAATGCTGACAAATGTTGAATTTCTGATCGTCTATGAAGCGTAACTGAGTGCCCTTRTAAGTTGGCATGTAGTCTTTATCTATGTGATCCCACAGTAGTTTTTCCATGTTTGCCTGAATAAACAGACTTAATGTATGATGAAACAGAACAAAGCTTATGCTTGTAATTGTGTATCTGACTTAACAGATTACAAGTAGGTGACTTTGCAAATGAAATACTACCTTTATGTGATATCTTAATTCAGTAGTTGCATCTTGTATAATATCTAAATACATTTTTCCCCCCTTTGTTATAGTAACTTTTCTAAGGACCACTGCCTGATCTTTATAGACACAGTACTGAGGATAGACTTGTGTACAAAATGTCACAAAGCAAAAATTGTGACTTTTCAATTTTAAGTCCYAACAGTTCCTAGTGAGTTTATCCTTCTGAATTAAAAAATGCATGTCTTTTTTAGGATCACAATATAATTCCTTTACAAAATGCAAATGACCAAGGAGGATATGGAGTAAAAACAGGCGATCAACAAATGCTTGAAATGGTAAAAGGAAAAGGTCATACTCTGGAATCCGTCAAGGGAGGTGGACATCAAACTCTGGGATCAGTCAAAGAAGGAGGAGGACAGGCTACGATGGATACGTGTAGATATTCATACTCAGAATGGCACAATTTCACACATCCTCGCTTAGGTGAAGTAAGTATTCTGATACTGGTCTGCTGCAGTCTGCATTATACAGACCTGTACAACCTTTTCAAGGAAGAAATCGTGTATTTGGATAGAAAGCTTTTCTCCTTTGTTCTTGCTTGTTTCCCTAACTCAGTTTGGTCTCTCTCTCTTTCGGTAAAAAATCATTCTTCATCTGTTTTAGCCATAGACAGATTTTCTGTGCTTGGCTTAAATTTTAAGCAATAATTTTTCATTTAGAATAATTACATTTGGAATAATTACTTTACTCAGGTTTCTGTGTTTTTTTGTTTTGGGGGGGGGGAGTTGAGTAGATGTCTGCTTTTATTCTAACTGCTTTCTTCCTACTAATTTAAGACTTGATACTTATCTTAGCAATAGTATAGGAATATATGTAGAGCATTAGTATTATAGTTACACTATGCTTTAGAGATCAAAAACTCTTTACACCTTGCCTGTGTAAATCAGATTTTTAATTTCAAGTGGATTTTAATTGTTTGACAAGTTATTTAAACAGGTTCTTCCTCTGTTACTGTTACATACATGACTAATAGAAATGATTTCTTTATTAAATACTTATATTTTATAGTCTGAATGATATAGACCAATCATGTGCATTTTTTGTATGTAGGAATCCATTAGAGGACACACTCTGATTAAAAATTAATCAATGAAAGGTAAATCAAAGAAATTATTTTTATGCAATATGTTTAGGATAACAATTTAAGAAAATAATAAGGTATGTTCTCTTCCTATGCAGAAGGTGCACCTATGCAGACAGGATGAAGAACAGAAACATTCTGAAGATTATCTCCTTTCATATAACTATGAAGGAAAAGGATCTTTGGCTGGTTCTGTAGGCTGCTGCAGTGATCAGCATGAAGAAGAGGCACTTGACTTCTTAGATCAGTTGGAACCCAAGTTTAGGACATTAGCAGAAACATGTGTAAAGAGATAAATGTGCCTATCACAATGCTGAAAAAAACTGTAAATAACTGGCTGTCATACTTTTGTGATATTAGATATTTTGGAATTGAATGCAACAGTTTCTTCCGTTGTGCTCTTTCTGGGGGAAAGGTTTACCAGGATTAATTTAGAGTTGTGAGAGTATAAGTAACTCTTCCTTTAAATTTGCAATAGATTTTTTTCTCTCTACTAGACACATTCCATCAAAAATGAGGGAGTCAAACCTTTTTTTTTTTTCCTGTGGTAATATAGTAATGCTAGTTTCTACTTAGATTACGTTTCCTGTTCTCTATGATTACTTAAAATGCAAAAACTAAGTTTTTTTTTTTCCTTTTAACTAATTACTCAGCTTGAAAATTTTGTTGTATTTGTCTTTGGAGAAGGAAAGCTTCTTTTTACTCACTGTCTCTTTGTTCTCTTTTCATTCTGTGGAAATAAAACCAAAAATATTACTGGTGAATATCAAATAYCTTGTTAATTTCTAACCTATATGAACTGAGATACAAAACAGGTTTTCATTTTTCACATAAAATAAAAAAAAAAGATGTTTGCATTATAAAACTTTATATTTTGATTGAAAATTAAGTATATATATTGTACATATGTAAAATAATATTCAAAAATATATTTTTCTCCTAATGGGTTACCACCCATCAAACTTGCTATCCTAAGGGATTTATGGCATCAACAAATAGGGTATCAGCATTGTATGCGAGTATATATTTTTCTTTTAGAAAATAAGAGATTAAAAAAATCAGGAAATAGGGATAATTGTTGTACTTAAATGAATGCAAGACAAATCTCATGTTTACTTGACTTAAGTTTGTACCTCAGCTTCTTGTGAATTTTAACATAGTATCATTATAGAAATRACAAGCATTGTCGAGAGTTTTGTCCAGCATAGCTACCTACCACTGTCTTTTTGACTTGTCTTGTTACGAACTTCATTAAACTGTTTCTTTCTGTAAGCAGAACGGACAGAAGATTTAGCCCGAAAGGACCAAGCGTAGACCACATTAGTAACATGTTTTAAAGCTTTGTTTGAGATGCAAAAATATAGATGGGCAAATCATCTGTTTTTGTATGTATTGTGTGGTGGTTGTAGAGGTATGCATTTACACAGACCTCTGGCAGAAATCATCTGAATCCCATTTGTGTTTTACTGGATTAAGCATACATATACACCATATGTATATACAAAACATTGTAATAAGTATGACATATTACAGTAGTGTGACCTGAGGATTGTCATGAGCTATTTCTGAAATATAGCCTCTGCTTCCCAGGTTCTGTATATTTTTAGCATTTGCTCTCCTGCTGAAGTAATCTGTCTGCTGCACTCCGGGGATTCTCCTGTGCCTTAAAAGAGTATCTTCCTGCTGATGAGAAACTGGTACAATTGCTTATTTTGGGTTTTGTAATTCTGCTTCTAGGATTTGCTCTGTAAACGTATGCCTTAGGGGAGATACTTTTAAAATTTACTGTAGTTAATGATCTATAAAGGGATTATTAATAACAATGAAGAGTCATGTTGCTCTGAATTTTAGTGCACAACTGCTGCTGACTTCTGGTGGTGGCAGTTAATTCCACGTACAACATACAGCCCCTGAATACCCATGACAATATAAAAATCTGGTGAAGTTATAAAATAGTACTTTTAAAACCTTTATGTATCTCACACTGTAAATGGACTTCAGAATATTTCTAATAAGAACTAGCTGTGGTTAGTAATCTTCAGAGACCGACATTTAATATGTTTCAGTCTATCATTTGAAAGTTATGGCAAATTCATCCCACACTATATCCACTGCCAATGCTAAGAATGACAGTCACCAGCAGCAAAGTATTAGATGAGAACCAAGGTATTATGAACTTGTTTTATGACTAGAAATAAATGCTAACACTACTCTTTTGGATGCTACTCTTCCTTATCGTTAACATAAATGAGTTTTGCT
The DNA here is from genome assembly GCF_003343005.1 of Rhea americana. Taxonomy (NCBI): domain Eukaryota; kingdom Metazoa; phylum Chordata; class Aves; order Rheiformes; family Rheidae; genus Rhea; species Rhea americana. The sequence goes on from NW_028186535.1 coordinate 4,014,240, forward strand.
GTACACGGAAAGGCCAGATCTGTGGCTAGTATAAGCCAGGATAGCTCTGCTAATGCTAATCAAGCTCTGCTGACTTTATACCAGGTGAAGATCTGCCCCTAGTGTTCTCCTTGTTTTTTTTTGTCTCATATCTTTAGTTGTTGGCTATAAACTTTTTAAGGTAATGTTAATATCTTTTCCCCTTTGTTGTTTTTTTTTAATTATTATATTAAAATCCTATAGTTCAGAAGGACCTAGGATAATAACAGAATGTACTCTTTTGAAATCTGGGGTGGGGGGGAAGGCCATAGAGAAATCTTTAGAATTATGGCTTATTTCCTCAAAAAAAATATATATATAATACTGTTCAAAAAATACACTAAAGCACATATGTATTTGGTCTATTTTTATTTTAAGTAAATGGTTGCCAACTTTCCACTCTTGGATTAAAATAATAATTTATTGAAAGCAAAATAACGTTTTATGCTCTAATTTACATTCAAATTAGATGCATTTTTTTCTTTTACATTTCAAAGAACAGATGATTACTTTCCTTTTTTTCTTTTCCTTTTTTTTAAACGAAGCACTAATTTGGAATTAATTTTTTCTGGTTTTTTAAATTAAAATTGCATAAGTGAACCAGCTATTTTTGTAAAACCAAGAGTAGAAAGATGATAGAAATGCTTTTAAAAAATGAACTGTAAAACATCATTTACAGTGTATCTTCTAATCTTGTGAATGACAACTTTGTATAAAGCATTAAGGTTTACAAATACTAAAGTATCAAATAACACACATGTATAAATCAGGCACATGAAATATTTCAAAAAGAATAATTCACTGATTGTTACTGTCTTGAATCATCTTAAAAATTATGAAGATTTGTTCTCTTCAACTAGGTCATTTCCAAACTATCTAGTTATGTAAACATTCTCTTAACATCATGTTTTAGGTGAATTTTGTACAACAGTGAGTAATAAAATTTTTGCAAAATAAAAGGATCTTCTACAAAAAACTGTTCATTTCTTGTACATGAACTAATTTGTGAACATGCCTGTTACTGAAGCCTGTTGGATTTTTAAGTTTTAAAACGCTTTTAGGGTGTTACACTACTGTAACACTTTGTCCTTGCAGCATGAGCAAGGGTGAGCTCTAGGCGAAGTCAGTATGGGGGAACACAATAGGGGGAATTGCCTGTGGAGCTTCCCCAATGCTTGTGTAAAATGCTTACAGAACAGTTTATGAGTTCAAGGTCTTAAAAGTGCAAAATGTTACTCTGTCATCTCCCTGATAAACTGTGTAACTGCATAATAAATTTGCAAAACTGCACAGTGCCAATTTTGAAAACTGCTAGTCGGTGAGAGCAGATAACCTACACTTCTAGCAGTCATAAAGGTGCAGAATATTAGCATTACAGGGATTATTTGAGCAATAGAATAGCAACCAAATTAGTATATCTGGGGAAACTGATGTATTTCAGCTATAACTCATATGATGAGTGCAAATCATTGCAGCCCTGAGTTCCCTGCTGTCACGGGGCCAAGCGATGCTGCCTGGGAATGGCGAGGAGAGGAGCAGCGTGGCAGGCGGGCTTGGGGAGCCGGGCAGCAGCCATAGGGCTTCAAATGCCTTGGCACTGCCCATCGCAGCACCCGGGAGCAGCGCACACCGGCAGAGCTTGGCGCRAATGTGCTGGCGTGGCTGTCTCTACGGGACTGGAGGGTATTACGTCCACAGTGCTGCATGCTTTTACAGCTGTGTTAGCAAGGGAGAAGTTGTGAGAGCTGTGAGTGAGAGGAGAGAGAAGAGGCTGAAACTGCCTGAGCTGGGTCACCCACGTTGAGGCTACGCTTCAGCATTACCATGAAACTGGGATTCAGAGTCTCCCATTAGTACCTGGATCTTGTTTTTTTTCTTGAGTTGATATATTTTTTCTTGAAGGGGGAAGAAGTTAAAAAAAAATTAATAAAAGACTTTTATACAACATGCTACTCTCTCTTAATCCTGTTCAACACCTTCTGAAGAAGTTACAGGCAAGCTATTTTCAATTAAAAGCACAATATTACCGAATATTACTGGAACAGAACTGCACCTGAGATGTGAAAGGCACCAACCTGTCTAATGGAGTTTGGCCTTACACTGAAAATTGACTACTAGGAAATCTATCAGCTTGTTTTGTGTTTTCATTTTCACTTTACAGCATTAGCAAATGTATACTTAAAGGAGAATGTATGTATTTTTTTCCTATTATGTGTTGTTAATTTCCACCCAAAAATAATTATTACACCTCACTTTCTCTATTTTTCTACAAATCATTTATGGTCTTCAAGTATGAATAGAATCATTCAAACCTCTGTAATTTTTAATGTATTTTATGTCACAGATCTATCAAATGACATCACCCCACCACCAGAAATTAAAGAAAAATAAGATGATGGGTAAAACAATCAGAAATTTTGGAAATACTGGAATTAAAAAGTTGCTTGTGTAATAGTAACAGTTAGCAATTCTAGACAAGAAAATCTATAGAAGTGATATATATGTTGTTTGCATGCTTTCAGACATCCTGAAGGCTTATGCTTACCAAGATATAGTGTGACTGCTTGCTGAAACACATTGAAAACTTTACATGTGATGGTTTCCATCAACAAGTATCTAAAGAAATCCACAAGCCCAGAGTACCGGCTTCATAGGATTTGGAGGAACCAGGAGAATCAGGATCGCCCTGCACATTCAAATAACCCCCAAAGCAGTTTTCTGTATTCTCCTAGCTCGAGCACCTCTTTCTCCTTTGTTCCTTGTTATCTTTATCCTCAGCCCTGGCCCCAGGCTCTGTTTCTTTGCATATACTAGGATTAGCTCTTATCTCCCCAAAGACCTTTTTTTTTTTTTTTCATGTGCCACATTCTTTTGTCCCAATTTACCCTTTTTTTCTCTACCACTAGTATTCCAGCTCATGTGTTGTCTATGTCTGAGTGGGCTTCTGCATGCTGGGAGAGGCAGTACAAGGTGTGTATGTGAAAAACAACTTAGTACTAAACTGGAGACACCTGCAGATGAGATAATCACCCTGGAGCCCATTTACAGTCAGCAGAGCTTTAGACAGTGGAGTCTAGATGATGATTCACCCTGTGGCCTCCACTTGGTTGGTGAATCTCACTCACCCAGGGCTCCTCACTTCAGTTATGAGCATCTTGGTTACAGTAACAACTGAAAGGAAAGTCTTGGTCATCCTCAAAAAGTTCTCAGATGAAATCAGCATGGCACGGATGCTGCTTTACATATCAGCCATCAGTAACGCTTTACCTGCAAAGTGCAAATCAGGCTCGTAATTTGACCAAGTGGGACAAATAGGATCATGTTTTTATAAGAATAGCAAATCCCTGACTGAGTAACCCCCATGCGAATGTCAAGCTTTTATTAAAAAGAAGCAGATACTAGAACTTCTGAACAGGTATGTTGGTTTTGTCTGTGTGTGTGTGTGTGTATGCGTGCACATATGTGTGCACACTTGTGTGCGTGTGGAGGGGGAAAGTTTGTTTTTGTTTATTTATTTATTTATTAACTTTCTAAGAAGTAATTACACCTTCAAAGCAAAAGTAAGTGTGCTATAGAGAAGAGAAAAAGGAAAAGAAAGGGAGAAGGAAAGGGAAAGGGAAATCTGTCTCCACTTAATCCACCCAAATTTAGATATTTAGTTCAAGGAGTTTGCATCTGGTGAAGATATATTATAAGGGGCTGAAAGCAGTCTTGGGCGAACAAGAAAGCATTGCTCAACTCTTTAGCTACAGAAAGCTTTGCCACATAAAACTATAATTAAGCCAATTGAAATAACTACAACCAAACCACTATAAACCTATCACATAAACGTTTTAACAGATCAAACAAAAACATAAAGACTCAGCTCTTGCCAACCACTTTTAGGAGACTATAATTTGACCAGATCAAGGAATATGCGATGAGGTATTATTCTCTATTTCTGCTCTAAAACACATGGAAGATGAAAGCAGTTTGTGCCTTTTACTTGCCACCCTAACACATTACTTTAAGAGAACCTGTTAATATTGGCTTTCTTTTGTAAACAGCTCTATACACAACATATTTTTATGCTTAAAAATTTTGAAGGAAATAACAGTAAGTAACAATAACAAAATGAAGTAAGTTTGAAAAATCATGTGTTTATGGGGTAGTAGGATAGACAACTACTATGTAGCACCATACATTTTCTGAAAGGTAATTAAGTTACAAATAGTTTGTAACCCATTCCTGAAAATATAATTTGACCTTGAGGTCTCAACTGACAATTTGCTGGGCTGAACTGCAATGCCCTCCTCCTCACAAATGCAATTTTTGGACTTTATTTTCCAGAATTTTAAACTCTCCATACCTTTTTCAGGACACATATTTACAAAAAAAGAGTAAAATATACACAGACGAGATGAAGAACCTGTCTGATGGGATTTTAATAAGGAAGATAAAGCTGCAAGCTATTGGCCAGTTAAGCAGTTTGAAGACAGTTATTTCTGTTAGAATGATAAAAGTCAGTTTGATTTGCCAAAGCAGAATAGGTGTTGTAACAAAATAAACTACAATTTGATTAGTTTTTATTGCAGTTGAAAAGCACAATTTGATTTAAGCAGGAGGTAATCTGCGTAAGAAGCTGATTCTGGAAGCAACARTTATGTTTTCAGTTGCAGACTTGTAACGCAGTTTTGAACAGCCGCTATCAGTTTTGCACACATTTCCCTACATAAAAATCTATGAGTACAGAGACTTGACGGATGGAATATTTCCCTTCAAAACATTTGTGCATAAAGTTATTAAACACAGCATTGTTATCATTAACAAGGACTACAGTTTTGACTAAAAGSTGGTTTCATTAAAGATAGGAGCATGATGAGGACAAACTGAAGCAGAGCTGCAGCTGCAAAGTCAGTCTACAAGAATGGAAATGGAACACTATTAAGTCATTGGTCAAATGCTAGAATATAAATGCTTGATGATGTATGCAAATTCAGATAACAGATTAATGTATTTACGACCCTTTTTGGTATTAGTATAATAGACCACCAGTCAGCACATGCATCTCCAGCTATGCAGAATAGATACATCCTCTGTAGAGCTTGCACAGTGATGAACAACACCCCCCCCACCAAAAAAAAATAAATAAATAAAATAAAGCAAAACATTCTATATATGTGCTGTAGCACACATCCACATACAAACTGTTTTAAAGAGAATGAATTAGAGGTAACATTGATTAATAAGAATAATGAGAGTAGATCTAAACTGTAAAACATGATTTCTTCTTTTACTGAAGATAAACTAGAATATTTTCACACATGAGTAAAATGTGGAATAGATTAAATACTGCAGAACAAAATTGAAGTAACTGGAATAAAAATTTTATGTAGAAATGTTGTCATCAGCATAGATGTGTTTGGTGATAAGAAAGCAAYAACTTTGTTTTTAATACCATTTTAAATCCAGCAACTGGACTGGATTTAACTGGGCAAGACAGAGCTGAGAGTTGCTACATGGGAAGTACGTTTTCCAAAATCCTCCTGTAAACTTCACAAAAGGGGGGCCACAGCCCTGAATAATCTGCTGTGGCCTGTAGGAGTCTCACATATGTCTATGTTAGCAGATAATCTGGCACACTGGCATTGGATCAGTAGATTAAAGCACTTGGGTGCCAAGGCCTCTGCTTATACATTGAAGCTTATACATTGAAGATAGGGTGGGTGACTTTGGGCAAATTCAGTCTAGATTTAGTCTGATCTCCTGACCTGAAYATCCCCATTATTGTAATCAGAGGCTGTTCAAAGGACTAGTTGCTGTTCAGTGTTTGTGTATCCATTAAGAGTGATGAGCGTATTTGTAGAACACACTGAGCAGAGATTTTGACTGAGGGCTTCCTAAAGATATCTGTTTTGCTGGCACCAAAACTGATCTGAAACTCCACCAGTCTGCAATAAGTGTGTATGACTGGGCATGCTCTTCAAAATGTTTCAAAACAAAATGTTAACACAGATACTGCTCCAGTGACGGGGCTATGGCTCTGTTGCCCGGTGCAGAGGCTGCGTGACCTAGCAGCTTGTCAGAGAAATCTGACAAGCTTTCCCTGGGATCTGCAATAAACCTCACTTCTGTCTGATACAGTAAGAAGCCACATCTAAACAGAAATTGCATGGAGTTATTTATGGACTTTTTATCACAGTTCACTGAATTTAGAATGGATATGTTGTGATTTAGTATTTTTCTGGTTGTTTCAAGGAATGTCTACCATATTTACCTGTGGAACTCCATGCTGAAAGAYAGATTCATTGGAAAAAAGGGAATGGAGACAAGCTTAATATAAAAACATCAAGTGACAAATTTGTTGATATCATTTAAGTGAAGGCCTTATGCAGCCYAGGCTCTGAAACTAGAATGCATGAGGAAAACAGGATTTGTCTGGATCAACCAACAAGTCTATAGCTGTGCAGAGGATGGTAAACATCTTGCCAGTGAAGCACAGAATACTTTTAATGATGCACTAAGTGCAGAATTTAGGACAACTGAAAGCATCATACTAAGAATGAAGACAATATTAAAAGTAATTAAGATCAATGCAGAAGGCACATGGTGAGCCTAAATGTAGATAATGTGAATATGAATTGTTCAAAACATTTTATAAGCTAATTTTTTTCCTTTTAAATATATTAAGTATTGCATCAACTAGAACTTTGAGTTTCTATAAAAAATAACAATTTTACTGTACTCTGAAAGTAATTCTTCCCATTTAGAGAAAAAAAAATCTTAGTGCTCTTTGAAAACAAAATCTGTTTCTCTAAAAGGTATTTCTGATTTAGTTGTATTTGAGATTTGCATCAGACTYGCTCTCTTCCCCCTTCCTTCAGTCAACTAGAGGAAGGAGGAAACTCYGAAAGAGAATGAGCGGAGGTGACATCTATTCCAACAACCTCTTCAAAATGCTAAAATTCCTAGTTGTGCAGTGAAGAAAATCTCTGAGAAGAGTAACAGGGTGAAGAAGAGAAATATATTTAAAAGTATTGCCTCTACCTATACATTCATCAACAGGTATACAGATATTAGATTTACATTAACTAGCTTTTCAGCCTCTATTTTGGTCATGGAACCTGCTTTAGAAAGCAGGCTGAGCTTCATAGATCTGTGGATGAGGATTTCTGCTTGATATKATTTGGCACTACTACTGAATATTGTTCTGCAGGTACAAGGCAGTCTTTGGACAAGACTGTCCAAACATGTTTTAACATGATTTAATTGGTTCTCATCAACATTACTGTGATAACAAAAATCTCAAAGAACGATTGCAAAATTTCTCTCAGCAGTGACTCACYCATGGACAAGATCAGACAAATGCAATAGAACAAGAGAGATGTTGAGCAACTAAAGCTGACTCCTGCCACATAAGACACTCCATAAAGCTAATTTTGCCAAAAGACGTAAGACCCTTTATTCTCCTGGAAAGTAACATTAAAATTACAATATGCTGTGAAGCAACTGTGCCAGCACAGCAACCATAATATCATCTTTGAAAGGAAGATTAAACTATTAAAAGTGAATAACCAATTACAGAACACCAGCTTCCAGTGAACGCCTGGAAGCAGGAGTTCAGAAGCTGAGGGGTGGATCTTTATTTTAGCTTATTTAGCTGTGTGTCATCAACGCAATCTCTATTTCTTGCTTGTGAAAGCTTTTTGTTCTTCCCTTGTATCTTCTTCTTCAGCCTCTTGTTTTTGTTTCTCAGCCTGAAGAATGAAACAAGTCATACTAAAGAACATACACCCCCTGGGATAAGACTAGGGTTGGTTCAGTACATGAAATGCTTACAATGTGAACTCTGAGTCCTCATGTATTATCTGATTTGCTTTACAGATCTGTTCCTGATCATCTGCACTTTATTATGTAGACTGAGCAGCTACCTCACATTTTTTCTTACTGCTCTTCATATAAATTACATTCCCAAATGCTTTTATGTTCATATGTAAAATGATAATATTGTAGCTACCAGAGGAAGAGAAGACTAGAAACGAAAGAAACAGTGGCCAAAAAAACACCCCAAACAAACAAACAAATCTTTGAGGCTAAGCTAAGGAAATATAAATGAAAAATGAACCAGGATGGTTTGCACAAACTTCACTGCCATTGCAATTTGCCACTGCATCATAGTTTACAACTGCAAATACAGGCAAGAACAAATAATCAGTACTTTAAAGTTGCAGCCCTTTCAAACCGGCAGCATTTATCTCTCGGGCTGACTCCCAGTTAATCTATATCAGGAAGAACAACAGSGTAACTCTCCAAGAGCTGTTTTGCTGCATGCAAAACATGGACCCAGTACAGACATGACAGGTTCCCAGAGGCTGTGAGCAGAGGCCTTTCTGCAGGGACAGAACGACATGGGGTGTTCTGCCTTAAAATTGCTGGAATTTCACCTACTTCCTGGGTTTAATTGTAACAGATATTCAATTCAATATTGTATTGCAATACAACTGCCAGTCAAGACCTATTTGCAGCTGCATGACCATCTTAAATGACAAACCACATGTTGCTGTGCAGTACTTTGTAGATTGTCTGTACTTACATTCATATGTTATGCATTCATAACAATTTATGATCTTTAGGATCTCAATTATAGCATTATCATGTTTAAAATAAGATCATTTTGCTTTGCATTTTTTTTTAAATCCCCAAAGGGGCATGGAGTGGGATTTGAGCTTTGATATGGAAATCTGACTGTAGCATTTCTGTTTTAATTTCCTATTTCTATTAAAATCTATTTCTATTAAGTCTCTTGAGGAGGGAAAAGACAATTTACAACTGTTCTCTGAATGTTGTTAGCCTACTTAGCAATTGTTTCATGTTGTTCACATTTTAGAAAATAGAAAATATTTTAAGCATCCAAAAATATAGACTAGATCTCAGTAAAAATACCTTGACTTGCCATTTTCCTTGGAAACACATTCAAGTGTTGCCTGGAGTTTTGTTTCCTTGTAAAGTGGAATGTGCAGAAACTAGTATAGATGTGTATAGAAGGTAAACATTTCTCCAACTGTTTTCTCCCACTATTCTTTATTTTGAAACAAATTAGCTGAGAACTACAGCAAAATGATGTTTTGGKCCACAAATTTAGACCAAACCCAGGTAGTTCGTCTCATCCTTAGTATAAGGGAGCACACCATCTCAAATGCAGTGAAGAGTAAAAACTTTTTTAGTCCAGGCTATAGARCATCTATAGCAAGTACCTTTTGGTGGATAGGCCAAGCCCAGCTCACACAGAATGGGGTTTCCACAGCTACTTCCAATTGGGCTTCCCATTACTCATTGGCAAGACCACAGACCTTTTTCTACTTGACTTCCCCTTTGTCTGAGCRCAAGTTTTCTCATGTTGTCAGTGGTCGGTCGAGCACTGGTGCGCTAGGTCGTGCAGGATGTCTGCTGCTCTGCAGCACGAGGCGCTAGTGCAGCAGGCGCAGTTCTGCAGGGAGCCTTGCTAGGAAACACGCTTTCCAGCCACAACCTTATCTTCCAGGGCCCTTGCATCCCATCACCTACAACCTCCCTCCTCATTACGCAGGCTGACGATGTACTCTACATTACATGACTGTCTGATAACATCATCTGACATATACTTGTTTACATAATGTAAGAGAATAAGAGACAGAARTCCTTTTTATTTTTATTTTTACTTTCTCCGCCGCCCCCATTCCCTCAAACTCCCTCCCAAGCCTTTCTTTTCTTCAAGTACTGACTAGAAATTAAGGGAGCTAAAGCAAGAAAGCCTAGGATTGCTTTATAACCTTTTCTCAAGGCCAATAACAAAAGAAAACTATGAGTCATCCCTGTGRACTGTCTTCCTCTCTGGGAAACGTACCTCTTTACTGGTCTTAACTCAAAATAACTGGCAATACTACATAAATCATGTTTCTACCACGGTAGAAAACAGCATGTTAGTAAGGCTTAAGCAGATTAAAGAGCAGATTAAGTTCCCATGGAGTGAAAAAGTGTCTCAGGAAYAAATTCTTTATTAAAGTATGGACAGTTAAACCTTTCAAAAAGAAGAAATGTAAAGACCTTGCAAAGGCCAGGCTTTCAAACATTTATACGGTGCAAAAGGAGTGAGAACTTAGCTAAAGCCARTGACGGCTCTGTGTAGGATGTCATTTCAGCCTAGTGCACTGACTATCTCTATATGCAAGTACGATCACTACTATTTTAATGTGGAATGCATGCATATTGGACAGGTCTTGCTAAAAGAATTGCACTGCAAAACATATCTGTTTTTCTTGAAATCTCCTAATCTTCATTGATACACCCAATATCCAAGTTCTCATTTCATCCTCAAGGAGAAATCAGTTCGTAAGTTATCTGTCCAGACAGAAAGTTTGCATAACAGAGAAACTAGGGGACCAGGGGATAAACAACATCACAATTAATATAATCAGCCAATTAATATAATCAGCCAGCAATTCCCTTGGGCCAATAGCTGTCCTTGGATGGTTTGGGATTTTGGAGCTCATTTCTTTTAACACTAAAGTGATTGCCATTTTCTTACATCCTACTAACTGCTCCTAAACCTATTTTCTTAGCTGCAAACAAATGGTAACTTAGTTATATATTCCTTAAACTACCTAATTTGCTGATTTTCATCTAAATATGTGGCTCATAATACAGTGCAGTACTCTTAACACTGACAGAATGAACTCTATCCAAGTCCCTATTTTGACATACATGTTATTTTACTACAAGCTCTTCAAATATAAGATTCCTTTTTTTCTGGCTGTGACAATGTCTTTTGCCAAGGTGCAAGTCTAAATTGTTCCAGTTGCTTAAAAACTATTAGGAAGGAAAATGATACCATTGGAATGAAGTTGAAAAAAAAAGAATCTAACAGTGCATCATTTTGGAGAAACAATGTTTCTGCTTTTAAAATCACAGTAGATATTTTTTTCTACCTCAGCCAGTTGCTCCTGTAAGAAATCTAKCATCAGCATTATAGCCAAAGCTACTAGTACCTTAAGTTATTTCAGTAAGAGTAACTCTAACAGTCAGAGTAGTCTATGCCTAGTCTACAAAAGCAGGTAGTAAATGAAAAAAGCCTATATTACAGAATACATATTCTAAAAAAGGAAGTGAACTGAACAAGCTTTTGATTGAAAGGAAGACAGCATTATCAGATGTACAGTATGGTCTAATATGGCTTGGCTGTTTGTCAGGTGCACAGATATAACAGCAGCACAGCTTTGCACCTGATTGTTATTATACCTTTTTTTTTTCCTTGTGTATTCATAGGATCACAAATATTTGCATTCATACAGTGGAAAACATGACTTTTCYCTCAAAACAATAATTACAGTAATACTTAGTTTTTGTAAAAACTCTTAAATATTCACAAACTTTGTGTCTCTTAATTTATTTCATGTTCTTCTAACAGCGAGAAATTTTCCTGTTGCTCATCATGTATTTCAGTTGCTCATCTGTACTTTTACTCTTGTTAATCTTTTTCTCATATTTATATATAATCACTGAGTCTTAAATGCATTAATTTTATAATTATTTGGGTTTCACCTCCRTTAACATTTTAATTATTATATTATTATCACAAGTCAGTTACCAGATGTTTTTTCCCAAGCYAATTTCTTAATTTATTACCTAAGAAATCTTCCATGGGCAAGAATTGGACCAAACAAGACTTTCTTTCAAGGAAAAAAAATATTAATTATTAACTAAATCCTATCTACATGAAGACTCATATAGATTTGTGCTTAGGGAGGATGTAGTACTTCCAGAAYTGAGTTCCACTAGATCCAGCCCTGCACATTTTCCCAAAGAAAACTTTGTAGAAAAACATTAGAATTTCCTATTTTATGTGGAAGCAGTAGGACTTCTAAAAGTGCTAAAGGGGGWTCTAGCTATAGGTTGTATACCTTCTTGGTTTGACTTAAAATTACAGCATAAAAATATTGAATCAACATTACAGCTTAAGGTATCCCACAGTCAGTAAATGTGGATTGCCTGAAACCTTTCTTTTTTTCTTGCTCCATTATTTCTGATTCCTTCATTTGTCTCTTCCCAGTTGTCTAATCTCTAGGAAGAAGTTCCCCTGAGTTTTCTCAGCGTTTATTGAAGATCCTATTTGCTATTTCAGATCAGTTAAAATGGAGAGCTTGAGAAGCTAAGGGCCTCTTAGTCTCACCATCTTCTTTTGGTAGGTAGAGCTTCATCCTGAATGCCTCCATCAATCTTCAATATTGCAGTATGCCCTATGGAGACAATCTGTCTCTTATGTAATTAGTCCTAAGACATTTAATGTTTTATACAAATAAGAAAATATTGCAGTTACATTACGTAGGATAGCAGAGACAACAGTTAAAGCTATTATGTTTCAGTTGAAATTGGTCAGGCTGGCAATTTCATAACTAATCATCAGGAGTTTTATGCTTCCTCATTTAAAATGTCTGTAGTCAATTTTAGAAACATGATACTGMATGAAATGAACTACTAGTTCAGTCTACAGAGCAACTTCTAAATGTATTTTTTTTAAATAGAAACACAGAATTAATGGAGAGAATGAAAAATTGATCAAATACTCCTGATAATATACCTGTTGGCCAAATTAGCTGATGCATACAGAACTAAAATTGTTTATCACTGAGACAGGACAGTTCTCAATAACCCATCACAACAATCATTTGTTTTTGATGTTAGTATAGACAAGAGAGAACACGCAAAACAAGTCAGATCATTTTTATTTGTTTTATTTTCTAATGTTCACCCTTAAGAGGGCAACTTTTCAAAGAAATAAAAATATTTGCATACTGCTAATTTCTATTTTTAGCATACTAAAGATGTATACTATATTTTAGCCACAGTTGCTGTTTTGACTTCTATCCATCTGCCCCAAGCAGAGGATCTTCCCGACACACARGAATTCATGGATGGAACAGAGCAGCAAATTTGGCTTATATCCAATCTTTCACCAATTCTGAAACAGTGGGTTCTGTTAGAAATTCCCTACAAAGTTTCTCAGTAGTCTACTAAGTTTATAAGCTTAAYTGCCTGTGTTAAAAAATTATATCTTCTCAGTTTTCCTTCCTCCATATGGGGCTAAATATTTTCATAGCTTAATTACATAACTGCAATACTAAATTTTAATTCAGAGATTCATTCTTAGGACCAAAATATTAGAACATTTTTATTTGCATTAGAAATAGTATTCAGATGCCAAGGTAGCCTCACCACCCCACAGATTCTGGAGCAATATTTAGGACTCAAAGATAACAATTTATCACCACTTATAGGTACAAAAGGCACTGAATAATTGTAACAGAATTATACATATTTAGTCAAGTAATAAAAAATACCTCAGGTTAGGCTTCAGTCGTAAAAATGGCAGTTAACATGGCTTCAAATAAAAATATAAAACAAAAATACCATAGAAGCTTGAGTGCTTAGTAAAACTGATATTTGATTTACCGGGGCAGAATGACAACAAACAGCTACCTTTAGCTGCTGTTGAAATTGTAGATTTTAAACAGATTCAAATGGTGATCTAGAATTTTATTTCACTACTCAGCTATGTAACGCTGTACTCACGCAGTCTGGCACAGTCAGTCAGTAATATGTACTGTTAAAAAGATTTGCAAGTATTGGCCTCAGGATGGCAGCATATGACATAAAGCGAGATTTCAAAAACTTGTTCCAGCCCCAAACCAGACCTTGGGATACTGCAGACATGCAGAATACAGACCAGACACTGCAGCAATTCTTAAACCACAAAAATTTTCTAAAAATATTTTTTGGTCTAAATAGAATTAAAAGGTACATTGGGTGCCCAGATAAGATGATTTATCAGTTTTCATTTGTAGACTATTTCAGTTTGTAAGCGTGGAAGCGTTAATAGTTTCACTTGTGTTTTTTTTTTTGTTTGTTTGTTTTTTGTTTTTTTCTTTTTACTATTTACTTCTTAGTCATCTGCATACGGGAAAAGAGTTCAGTCAGATGAACTGGTGTAAGCTTGGGCACAAAGGAAAACAAAGAACAAAAGAGATGTTAAAAGAATTGGAGACAAGGGCACTTTGTTGATCACCCCTCTTCCACCATAGCTCCAAAGCCCATCCGGCATCAGGAGATAAGATCACAGCTGATTTCCTCCTACAATTCACTTATAAAGCTAGATTTTCTTTCTTTTTTTTTTTTTTCTTTCTTTTTTTTTTTTTTTTTAATGTGTCAAGCACGACTGTAGGTGGAAAGCAAAGATTTCTGGTTACAACCTACCTTTGCCTTCAAGTACACTTGCTGCCCCACTAAGCATTTATCACACACTTGTGCAGCTCTTGGAACAAGTGTCTCTTGGGTTGAAAGAACTACTGTGTACAGAAAGCACGAAAATTGGCAGGATGTGGGAAAGAGAGGAAGGAGGTTACTAGGTGACATAGCTCGTAATAATTCTGAGTAGAAATCTCTGAATGATCTCAAGATGAGGGTCTTCTTTGGAAAAGTGCTCTCTCTAGATGCACAGAAAAAATAGACGTACGCAGAAAAGGGTCAGACTTGCACTTTGCAGTGAGTTACACTCTACCCCTCAGAAGCACAGGCAAACCCTTTCATGCCTCAATTTATTTGCAAGACGGAAAATTCAAAGTCATTTTACTGTATCTGTCCTGATTCCTGTGTACTGCAACTGCATTGCATTTTTGTAGCCTGTGCTGCCATCATGTGGCGTATTAGATGTTCATTTACTGAAAGGTGGGGGGGGGGGGAGAAAAAAAAGAAAAAAAAGAAATCTGTTTTCTCTTCTATTCACATTGGGCCTAGCACTGCCTGCTAGAGAAGAGACTCTGAAGACTAGGATCTCCTGTAGTGATTTAGAGTTTTCCTCAGATTCTTTCCAGGTTTTGTCCTTTGTTGGCAGAAGCAGCAAAAAAATCGAGCCTGTAATGCTGGTCAACCCTTGTTGACCAGTAAAASTCACAGAAGCCAGAGCTTTTGGTATTGCAGGTCATTCTTGGCCTCAACAGAAGGTTTTGTATGCAATGACTGAAAACTAATGAAAAATAGAAAGTTCAAGTCTTCTACTAATCATCTCTTTTTCTCCTATGAAGAAGAAAACTTCTGTCCTACTTGATAGTAGAGCTTCACTCTCTACATCAATCTATTAAAAAATATATTCATTTCCCTCTTAGCATAGGAGAAAAAAGAAATCTCCACCTCCCACTAACCGATGCAGGAGCACAGCAGAATTGCCTACAATATTTCCTCTGTCATGCCTCAGTAGTAAAACAAGAAGACTTTATACATGCAGAAATTTAGCCCTTTAAGAAAGCTATTTATAGAAGATTTTAGAAATTCATTCCAGCCATGAACTTATAAACTAGCTCATCTCCAATATCTGTTTTCTATCCTCCTATGTTCTGTGTAGATTTCTAAGTATAAAATTTAATGCAAATCCTACTAAATGCAATGAGAGGATCACATAAATTACAGTAAACTTTGTATCATATCTCCTGTGGTCAGACAGTTTCCTTGCAAGTTAGGCAATAGGAGTTGTGGAAATCACTTTCTTAACAGGGAAAAAAAGAAGAAAAAAAACTCATACATGCTGCACATACTGTGATTAAAATGCCAAAAACAGAAGCAACAATTGCTTTTCTATTAAAGCAATTAAAGCATAATCAAGCACTGTTCATCAAAAATCCCAGGTAAGTTTCTACGTGACAGTAAAAAGTTAAATATAGAAAAAAAACCCCTCTGATTTATTCTGTATAATTTTATCAATATAATGACACATGGTTTCTCTTTACATCTAGAGTCTTCAGAGTTTTCCATGTGCTCAATGAACTACATCTTCTGAGAGTCTGGTGAGAAGTCTGTAACATTTTCATTCACACAATTCCATCTCACTTATCACTGATAAAAGAACATTTCTTTTCCAGTGATGGAAAACAAACCAAATCAAAACCATACAGCCCTTGAAGAAACCACTAAAGAAAGTTTTATTCTGGGTTTTGCTTGGCTGTCTGTTATAGGTAAGTGACACTTAATCAAATGGCTCCAGTCAACTGCATCCCTCCAGGCAAAGTTTGTTTTCACTGTCAGCATTAAGATTACAGAATGATACTGACTGCCATTTAAACTAAAAATTACTTTCCTGTCCTATTTCAATTAAAAATTTATTTTATGAGGTAAGGATTAGATTCAATAAAGAGTTAAGATTCCTGGAGAGGTAGAAATTACAGACTGAGCTTCTATTTGTCTTAACTGCAGAGTGGAGCCAGGATCCTGACTTAGACACGTTCACTCCCTGAATAGGTGTCTGACTCCTTTAAAAAACTTTTTGTTCTGTGAAAAATAGCACAAAATATTCACCCAGGAAACAAAAGCACCCTCACTGACTCTGTCCATATCTCCCATCCAAAAGAGACCCACTGAATGGTTGCTCGACTCATGCTTTACTTCCATTGAAACATATTTATCATGGACATAAAAAGGGCTACATGCATAACCACGAACCTAGAGTGAAAAGGAGAGAAAAATTTGCACACAGCATTTTTGTTGACTTGGTCTAGGAGGCTGTTTTTCTTAGTGGCAGACCAAGACCTTGAGATGCACTTAGTTCTGGGGAGGAGGAGTCCAAAAAGTAAGCACAACACTCTTTCACTTGTAAATTCCTTTTGCTGAGGTCTTTCCTCATTTAATGATACACTGCGTCCAGACAAATTTTCTCATCTTTCCAATAGATGCTGAATGTCGTAAACATCATGTTAACAGCCTAAGCATAAAAATGCAGTCACCCTATCAATTGTAAATACTTAGTTATGAGCATCATTTCAAAGTATGTTTAATTTCCTTCTGCAAGAAAAATATACTATCTGCATAACCAAATCAATGTGAAATGAAAAAAGTAAACAACAGCTTGCAAAATAAATATCATGAAGCAATTCCCCACTAAAGCTCCAGTAATTACGATATGGAGTAGGCTGCCCCTTAATACAACAATTAATTAATTTTTCCAAATGAATTATGCAAGGCAATATTTTTTCTTCATTAATGTTTTGTTGGAGTCATTATGTTCCATTAATGAATAACAAAGAAGCAATTGGAATTTTATTCTAGCTGATGTGTGCTAATGTGCTTAACTTGAACTAAATGTGTTTCCAGTATGTAATCAAATTTGAATCAATCAAATCAATTTACCACTGAAAGTCCTTTTGGAGCTGCAGCTGTTTGATATGGATGTCTCTTCTCAGAGAAAAATACAGACAAAACCCAAAAGACTAGATGGCTCTGGAACACTGGTTCCTGTAATTAGAAACCAATCTGTCTTATTTTTGTTAGGAGGATACTGCTTTCCCCACTTCAAGTTCCATTATAAGTCAAAGTAGCTAAATTATTTCCTAGGAGTAAATCATCTAATAAATTTTAGATTTCTTTTTCCGTCTTTGAAAGCTTCATGAATTCTAGCTGATTTCTTACAAAGTATTTATTTTCACAAGAATAGCAGAGAGTGAATAAATCTAATCTGACAGAGTAAGTGGATACAGAACCTACACATTTTTGCCTGTGTGATATTGTTTTCAGGAATGGCCAATTCATGAAAATGAGCAGTGCATACGATGAATATTTGCAATTTTTATGAAAATCTTTCTTCACAGAGTTCTGAGAATGGATATTACAACTACTCCATCAGATGATACAGATAAGATGAAGCCAGATTCTTCTTGGAGGCACGCAAAGATAGAAGGGTTTTTTAAAATATATTTTTATTTTATTCTTTTTCCCTAAAATCATGAAGCTGATCATCAAGTTGTTCAAGATGTGACTGAACACTGCTCTAAGCAACCTGATCTGGTTGAACCTGCTTTGAATAGGATTCCAACTAAATGACCTCTGGAAGTCCATTCCAAACTAATATTCCAATTCTAAAATGTATTTAAACAAATATTCATTCACCAGAAACTAGTACAAAAAAATATGGAACTGATAATCCTAATAACGCAGGCTTTTCTTTCCGAAGAATTACCTATTTTGACTACTCTACTAGACTAGAAGTCGGCAGAGAATTCAAAACATCTCAACTTTCCAATGTTAACTTTTCTAATGAGGAGGGGAAGAAAAAAAAAAGCAGAAAGAAAAAAGCCCTGCCCTTTAATCCTTACACATAAGCTCTCAACTSGGTCTTCCTCCACCCCTGGGCAGAGCTCAATTCATTCTAGTTGCCATAAAGTGCAACTTCCCACCTCCCCTTCCTGGCCTGTCTTTCCTAAAAAGCACGTAGCCCTCCATGACAGCGTTCCAGTCATGCGAGCTATCCCACCACGTCTCTGTGACTGCAACGAGATCATGGCCCTGTGACTGCACACAGATCTCCAGCTCCTCCTGTTTATTCCCCATGCTGCGTGCACTGGAATACAGGCTTCCCGGGGGGGTGCAAGGGGATCCTCCACAGTAATRTCCCGTGCGCACTTCCCTGGCCRCATGCACCCACTGSAGGCATCCCAGCTGGAGATGTGTTTTGCTGACTACTCTGTCTCTATAGCTCTCCATTTCCCCTATCTTTGTTATTTACAGCCCTCCTTACMAGGCTGGCCAACCTGTTGGCAGACACGYGTGTCCTGCTTAGTGAGGTGGATCCTATCTCTCCCCACCAGTTGTCGATCTTGGGCCCAGTATTTCCAATAAGCATCTAGCTGAGCTCTTTGATCACTTCTCCAAAAATGAATTTTAAAGAAAAATCTATGTTCCTAAAGAACATTGGCACACTTTACACCGATTAGGTCAAAAAATGACGGTATACTTCATTAGGCTGTTCAGTGAACTACAAATATGTTTACTTGCACCACATAAAAACACCAAAATATATTTGATAAATACTTGAAAAGCAAGCTACATATGAGATTTTCCTTTTAAAAAGAAAAAAATCTCCAAATAAAACTGTTTTTGTCTTCTTCCTGTCTTGATCAGTAGGAAATATTAGAAAATTCTCAAAGGAATTGGAAAAAAAAAGTTAATCCCAAACATTGTCAAGTAGCATGTGAAAGTAAAACATTACACTATCAGTACTGTATAACATTTCTTTGTTGACTGTACTGGACAATTCTGAAAGGTCTGGAGACAAAGATCTCACCAGACATCTCCTGAAACAGCTTGTGAAGGGACCTAATACATATTCCTTTRGAACATGTATGAAAATAGGAGAAATTCCTGTTTCAGAATTGCTGCAGTAGTTCAGAACAGAGCTACTGTTTACAGTTTTTTTCTGAAATTAAAGGAGAGCCCCAAAGATAATTAGATGCCTAACTTCCTATCTCATTTCAAGGTATAATTAGGTTGAGAAGGAACACAAAAAATGAAAGCAATTGCAGGTGAAAAGAATATGTTTTCTCAGTTATTTTCTATGCCYAAAAGTACTGGTGTTCTGTTTTTCACTATCTGATGCTATTTATTTCTGACACTCAAGTAGATAAAATAYCAAATTTCTTTTCCTCTGGCATTGTGAGAAGAACCCAAGTTATTGATAGTATCTGTGTTTTGAAAGAAAATGATTATAACAGCAATACTTTATAGATTAACTGYTGAGTGGCAAATCAGAAAAGAAAAAGATTGACAGAGTTGTACTGAAGTACACTATAAGTTACATCTTTTGTTCTGAATTTCCTAATATTCTAAAACTGTTTTAGCATTGTATGCTATTAAAAGGATTAATACGAATAAAACRGTTTACATATTAAGATCTCTTACGTCATTTTACCTCTCTCTCAAACCAACCTTTATACTAATAAGTTTTTGTCAGCAGTTTGGAGTAATCAAGCAATGCTAYCATATGTACTATATTTACTGTTGCAAAAGTTTGACTACAAATGCTTTATGTTATCCAACAGTATGTGACAGTATTCGTTGGTGGAGTTGGTAGGAATTATATCAGTTTGTTTCAATGCTGAAAGCAGTGCTAAGGAAAACAAAGTTTTGTAGTAAAATATCCTTTTGGTATATGTTTGTGGATGATCACTGGACACACTGGTTGTAATGAACTGAATCACTACTAGGATCTGAAACTTGAATTTCTGGTGAAGATAGAGACTGATCAGCTAAGGCTCATCCACTTCAGGAGGCTTTTAGACCAGCCTGAAAASTCTTACACAGAAACTTGCCTGTGTAAAGCAAGAGGAAAGTCTCCTTTATTCCTCCGATTCATCGCTGGAATACATTCAAGTATTAGCAAAAGTCTGGGGGATCCTTGAATGAAATAAGATACATGAAGAGAGTATAAAGTACAAGCTCATCACATTCAAAGTTAGTTGAAGTTCAACAAAGAAACATTTCCCCCTCCAGCTCAGTCCTAATTGCTACTATATAGCACTTTTTAAATGTATTTTCCCTGTCCATACAGGATTCCTTTCCTGCCCTCAGGTGGGGAAGTAGCCCTTTGGGAAAATAAAGCAGTTTGAATTCACTTTATCTGAAAGCATGAACACCATTATCAAGCCCAGAAGAACGGTTCTTTCAAGCCAGCTAGATGAGCTACAGTTTCCCCAGTGCCAGTTAACCCTAGAGTACACTAAATATTTCCACCCGACTTTTGCCAGCATCAAGAATCTTTCACTARTGCCAGCAGACAGCACTGAGGAGAYGGCCTACATAAACACTTTTTCTGTTAAATTACATGACAGCAATTCTCAAATCCTGGTGGAAGAGTAAGTAATATTGTGCAAAGGCATTACCTTCTTTGCAACTG
This sequence comes from Rhea americana, assembly GCF_003343005.1. Taxonomy (NCBI): domain Eukaryota; kingdom Metazoa; phylum Chordata; class Aves; order Rheiformes; family Rheidae; genus Rhea; species Rhea americana. Next base: position 4,034,980 of record NW_028186535.1, read on the forward strand.
AGCAGCCACCTTCAGAGCAAAATCTGCCTGGGAAATAACAGTAGTCAGGCACTCACATGTTATCCTGCTGGCTGCTGCAAGCATGGGAGGAGAGCAGATCAAATAGGCAAGACTTAAGTAGGATGCCTGGCTATGTCCGTGGCCTATCTCTACTGCCAGCAAGCATGCATCAAATCTGATTAGTGATCAATTCTAATTCAAACTGCAAGAATAGCTKTACTTAAAACTCATTATGGAATCTGCCGATAGCTGGAAAATCTCCCCTTTACATGAAGTATAGAAAGAAAGCAATAAGTGAATGGAATTTATATCTATACATAGATCTATACTATGTCTAGGATGATGGGAAGGATTATTTTTGTATGCTTACAAAAGCAAGGCTCAGAGTGAAGAATAAAAAGAAACCATGTTTCTTCTTTCTTGCTTCCCARGCTAACAATACATGAAATAATGTGAATATCTACTTCAAAACTGACTAATGAAAAAAGATGCATTCCTAAAACCAGGAAAATACAACTAAGACAGATTTGTCAATTGCGTATGTCCAGTTAGCATTTACTCAGAAGCCGAAAACTAACTGGAAAAGTATATTAAAATGACCGAATATGACTTAACATTAGAAGCCTCAGAAAGAACAAAGAAGAAAAATATTGCTAGTGATGATTTAGATGGAAAAAATAATTTCCTTCTGTCCTATTCAATTATACAACTCACTTTCAAAGGTATTACATACTTTTTTATAGCACTGGCGCAGACTTCATACACGTACCCTAGAAATTTTTCGCCTTACTCTGGTAAGACAGAGCCAAGCATTAGATGGTATACAGAAAGTTTGGCAGACATACAAGACCACTGGATATTAGGCATCTTCRTATTTCAATTTAATTAGCTGGCATCCTGAGGCATTCATACTTTCAGCTTTGGACGCATACCTCAGGGGCCTAGATTTGGAAATTAGTCTTCTTGTCAGTAGAGACAGACAGTCTCAGAAGACAATTCAGAGCAGGAACCCAATTTTAGTGCTCTGCAGAAACATCTCTTTACTTTGAGAACATAAGCTCTAGTTAGCCTCAGATACCTGTAGCTTCCCTATGTAAATACCTTCCTTTTTCAGCTACACTGTGCTATGCAGGAAAATGCCAAGCAAAGAAGACCCAATGAACAATGAAAGCAGAAAGCATCTGAGAGCTGTGTCCTGTATTTTACTCCTGTATTTTAAAGCAGTAGTTGATCAAACCTCTCAAGAGGAGCTTGTGAGTGCAACAGACTCTTTCCTCAGGATCAGGGAAGAAAAACAGAAAAATTAAGTGACAATTCCTCACTGTCTTGCCAGGATGCCGTTTGAAACAGACTTTAAATGAGCAACCTGATTCAACCTCAAAGTTGCTCTTGCTTTGAGGAGGAAGACCTCTGAAGAGCACTTWCAACCTAATTTTTTCTTTGATTTTATTAAGTGTTCATTTCATATTTCAGGGTGACTCTTCCTCTCATCACAAATCATTTCTTTAACAATAATTTGTTTARCCATTAAACAAATGAACACCAGTGGACTTCTGCTCACATGTTCCATTTCACAATACACGATTACTAACATTATATTTAATAAGATTGGCTTAATTAAAGGATTAAGCACTAGGTGAAAACAAAGGCTAATCATCAACAAAGGCTAAATCTCCTGCATTCTATTTACCAATAAGATTTGATTTAAGCACACTAGATGCAATAATTCATTAATCAGTTTTGATGGTGACAAATRTTGCAATTACAGTAAAACCACTTTGGTGCTCCAGTGTGCTACTAGGAGTTTCCCTGAACTTTCTGCCTTGTAGAACACTCTCAGCTTCACTTTTCATAAAACAAGGTAAACCCCTGTGAAGAACAACCCTGAGCTTCAGCTTTTATCTCATTGGGAACATACAGATTTGTTGAGTCACTCTTCAAAACTCTGCATTTTAGTATRTAGGTAGAAAGGTACATCACCGGGACCACACCGACATGTTCACTCCTCAGTTATTYGCTTGAGGCTGAATACATAGTGGTCTCTGTACTTCACTATATAGCAGCACCTGTCTCACTACTCCAGATTGCACTGGAAGAGAAACAGTTGAAATATGGGAWCTGTTTTTTTATTATGGCTATCTCCCTCCTCCTACTTTCTCAAATACAAGCAAACAAAACCTGTAGTGGCATTCTACTTTTCTACAGGGTTTTACAGTTTTCTTCTGGTGCCTCATCTCAATTGAACAAATGGGTTATTTGAGGAAACATTTCCTGRAAAAGTAGAGTTTGAGTTCTTCTTYACAGGTGTCCACTGGAAGAACACTTAAAGATTAAAAGTTCCTGAGAATATCCATTATATTGACTTTAGAAAATTCTTGTATTTCTGTGTAGTCTCAATGCCAACAAAAAGAAAAAATAAAACAAACAAACAAACAAAAAACCCACGATCAACCAAACATTTAATCTTGTCTCTGAGTACCTCAAGGGTTGCAAAGTGCTTTAGGAAAAAAAAAAAAAATCTGGTCCAGCAGACCAATTTATAGAGTTTTAATAAATTAAGAGATTGTATTTTGTAGCATTTAGAGCACTTTAAGAAGTTACCCTATGTCCATGCACAACTTCTGAAAAATTTCCTCAGGATTGGAGATTATCCTATTAGGGGCTACTGGAAGCAGAAAGTGTGTTAAAGACACTGCACAGGTTCTCTCTGAAGTTGAAAGCTACATCAGAAAGCAATTTAAATATTTKCAACCGTTAAAGGAATTCAGATTACATTCTTGTGTCACAGCCGTTTCTTATGTATCCCGCCACAATAAGTTGGGCAGAGTGAGGGAGGAGGGAAGAGCCAACAAAATAAAGATGATGTTTACATCCTCTGGATTGCAGAGAATTTTGTCAAGAACAAGGAGATTTGAGTTGAGATTTTTTGTGCAGTATAWTGTGACATATAGAAACACTGAGAAGATAGGGTAGTAAAAGCACATCACAGAACTAGCTGTTAGAAGCTTGATCCAGGGACAGCTTCCAWACCTTTTACTGAATAAGATACTTAAGCACAACGCATCCCTGGGGAGATTAAACACTAGTACTTAGTGTTCAGGATTAACACTAGTACCTAGCAKTTCAGGAATTAAACTGTACAGATCTGTTAGAATAAACCTGGACTCTAATCAATGTTAGCTCAGGTGCAGTGCCATAATAGCTAGTCTGAGTCCACAGCTAGGTTTCTGTTCTGATCTCCTTCACACAGAACAGTTAAAGTTCTTGGAGAGTATGGTCTTATAAATGTGCTGGAAATTGTTCTGGTAAACTCAGACTGTAGGGAAAGGAAAGCTTGTCATGAATATTCCTGCTGCTACGTATTTGTGAGAGACTGTAAAGGGAGAAGATTTAGGAATGTGATGAAAATTAAAGACTTTAATGTATATTTTTGGTAGATTGCTCGGGTATGAGCAGAAGAAAGGTAAAGCTGTGGAACAGATTACAGAATACATTTGGGAATACTGCTTGAATATCTTCAGCAGACTAAAGCTCTAATAAGAAAGTAATTTAAACAAGTAGACTTATTTCTGTGATTTGAAAATGTTATAAAAAAATCTTGGTTTGATAAGGCATTTTGATATTTTAAAGTTTTTCAAGGTGAAACACTTCCTGATGTACCCGTAGCTTGATTGTCAACTTCTGTAACAAGCTGTAATGGTTTTGCTGCAATCATTCTCAAGAACTCCTGATAGGACTGAGAGATTAAGAGGAACCAACACTGTCCTGCCCCTCTGGTGTTGTGGAGGGTAAAAAAACCACCTTGATATCCAATAGGGAGAGGCTACTTCTTAAGGGAGCACAGCCAGGGTCACTTCTGATTCAGCAGTTCCTYCTACTAAGCTCAAAAATTTGTTGTACAAGGTCCACTAGGTACATACTTAGCACATACTTGACTTTGAAGGCCTGCCTGAATAGCAGGGTTCTTCCTCCTCCCTYTGGTTAATTTACTAAAGATGAGAACTTCTTGTGAAAAGTTCTCATTTTACTCATATAAACATGCAGTTACGAAAAGAAAAAAAGAAATCTCAGCAAATAATTTTATCATGMTAGTACTTACCTCAGTAAAGTTTTGGCTTGAGTGCTTTTAGTTCACTATCATGAAATCTAGATAGCTCCTAAATCCATTCTTCTGGCAATTCTTATGCATCTTCTTTGTGAGAGATATGAACATAGGATAGAAACTTTGTTAATAAACTTTTAAATTAATGGAAAGTGTTAATTATTTTTTCATCTCAGTAAGCTGCCATCAAATTGATCRTCACATCACTATAGTTAACTGATTCATAGAATAATATCTTAACAAGTGTTGTGTATTATCTYCATTCATGTGCTTCAGTTTTTCTAATAAACTCATTTCCCTTGCATTCCACTGGAAAAATCATGGTGTATATATGTATTTTTTTTTCAAATTAATACTATCCTCCCAAGTCTTCTCCCCACCCCATTGTGCCTAAACACTTCTGGGAGAAAGAAAAAAAAAAAGAAGAGATGAAATTTAAAATATGGACTTTTTTTTTGAAGATTATAATTTTATGAGTAGTTAAATATTAATTCTATCTATATAGTTTAAATAGTAATTACTCATATTAGGAGTAACTATTATTAGTTAGACGAAAAATAGTAGCACAGAATCATGTATAAGAGGAATAATGGTTTTGATCTGTCATGGCCCAAGAACACAAAGATTAAAGCTCTGCAGGAATAATATTCATTGATGGCTGTATTTTATAGGTATCAGAAACACACACCACAGAAGCAGTGCATGCCGTGTAATTTAACATGAGTGGAGTCCTCTTTGGGAAAAGCAGAGATTTCACTTTCTCTTCGGAAACAATGAGACTGTTGGTGGAAATGYTTAAGGAAACTCAGGAAGAATAACTGCATGATACCTAACCTGCTATTAAAATTGAAAGCTGAAGCTCACAGGAATGAATGTGATTCATTGTGCTACATCATTAATCTTTATGAGGAAAATGATTACAAAATTCTACAGGGAAGGGAAAGCAATTACTTAATGATGTATAAAAATATCCCCATAGATATTTTCAAAAACACTGAGCATAGAGCTGTATGCATAAAGCCTTTGAATGGTACAAATAGCCCGGTTGGTGGTGTACTTTTAAACTGTAGGAGTGTTATTTTTTAATTTTTATCTCTGTCTCAGTCACTGTTTAACATTCCATACTCACATACTGTCTACATTGTTAAATYGCCTGCAACTCAAGAGCAGTCAGGCAGTACTCAAATTAAGCCACAAAGTAATTAGATTTCTATCACTGAATATTCACAGATCAATTACATTATTTACAGAGATGTGCACAATTTCTGTAGACACTCCCTCAAACTGAAAAAACCCGTCAATATGAAAATAAAACAGAATTTCAATATGTTTCAGGAAAAAAAAAACTTTCCTTCTCTCTTAGTTCACTTTAAAGGTCAGTTGTCTGTAAATCTGGATGTGCGTACTCATACCCTTGTAACAAAAAGGGTAAGATGAAAGGGGAGACCACTAAAAACCAAAACAAAACCAAACACAGCCACATACAAAACAAGACGCTCCAAGGATTATAAATGGGACCTTTTTGTTAGTCTTCCATTCTATCACTTATTAAGCCATTTTGGTAGTGAAAAATATATATAAAAAAATACTCCTCATGTTTATAGCAGGAAGAACTGGTCAGCGTCATTCAATTCAACCTATTGAACAACTCAAAATACAGCAATATTGCTCTATTGGTCAAGAATATTATTACTTAACAGTATTGACTGAACTCTAGGCAAAAATACAGCAAACTTCTACTTTGACAAGAAAATGATACTAAGGTCAATTCATGCACCTTGTTTTTTATTTTGTGGGTAATAGCTGAAAATTATGAATAGTAATCTTTAGAGTACTATTGAATGAAGAACATCTGAAATTTTGTCAGAAAACAGGAAAATAATTATTTCAAATAAAAAAAAGAAAATTCTCCTTTTGCCTACATTCTTTCTTATGTCAGTGCAGTCCCACCATCTTCAGTGAAGCTAGTTCCAAATGAAGCAAGAAGTCTATTACATTTAAATTTTCATCTACTTTTTTTTTTTATTTTATTTTTTTTTTTAAGATACCTATATACTGCTACCAAAGATCTCTCTGTTTTACAAAAGGGTGATTAAGGTTCAGCTCATCAAAGTTACCCACTAGCTCTTAGCTCTATAAATACTTTTCATACACTACAGAAGAGCAAAGTACAGAATACTCAAACTAGCAGAGACTTGAGCCCAGTAGTCCACAGGGCACCATGTGTATGAAGAGCAGCAGTGCTTTTCTATCTAAATCGTTCAGATCAGTAGGGCAGAATTTATAAAAGCTTCATAACAGTAAGGTTATTATGTCTTACTATTACACTTTATTCATTAATGAATGGATAATGGGACCAACAACACCCTTACCAAGTTCGTCGATAATACGGGATGGATAGGATATGCTGCCATTCAGGACCTGGACAGGCTGAGAGAATTGGCAGAGAGGAACCTCATGAAGCTCAACAAAAGGAAGTGTGAAGTCCTGCATRTGGGAAGGAACAACCCCATGCATCAGCACAGSCTGGGGGCTGACCTACTGGAAAGTAGCTTTGGAGAGAAAGAACTGAGGATCTGGACAAGTTGAACATGAGTCAATGCACGCTTGTGACAAAGAAGGTCAATGGTATCCTGAGTTGCACTAGGAAAAGTATTACCAGCAGGCTGAGCAAGGTGATCCTTCTTCTCTACTAGCACTTGGACTCCCCAGCACMAGACAGACATGGATTCATTGGAAAGAGTCCAGCAAAGGGACACAAAAGTGAAAGGACTAGAGCATCTCTCATACAAAGAGAGGCTGGGAGAGCTACGAGGGTTTAGCCTAGAGAAGAGAAAGCTCGGGGGGGATCTTATCAGTGTATATAAATACCTAACAGGAAAGTGTAAAGAGAGTGGGCCCAAACTCTTCCAAGTGGTGCCCAGTAACAGRCTGAGAGGCMATGGACACAAAATGAAACACAGGAAATTCTGTCTGAACATAAACYCCCCCACTTCTTCACTGTTAGGGTGATTGAGCAGTGGAATGGGTTAACCAGAGATGTAAGGACTCCATGAGAGGTGAGGAGACTGTCCTTGAGCAGGGAGCTTGGACCAGATGATCTACAGAAGTACCTCCCAAAGTCAAGCTGTTCTGTGATACTACTGATATTTAAATGGACTTACTTTACCTGTGTATGCATACTGCTAGAGCCAGAAATTCTGAGCCCCTCTCTCTTTTGGAATATCATTTATGTGACACAATGGTATCATGCAGCAATCCAAGGGAAATATTCCTTTGTGTAGAGGTCACAKTTACTGACTCTGCCAAGTATATTTGTAATCTGCTAGGCAAAGCACAGCAACTCATCTAGTAGCAACACAACAATTACTACTCCTGGCACATATGTCAACAAAAGAAACAACTCTTTAACACTAAAAGCCATACCTCTTTGTTCYCTTAAATTAAAAACAGAACAAGTTTCATTTTTCTTGCAAGACAACCAAGAATTTCTCTATGGTGGAAGTGGAGTATGCAACAAAAACAAAAACTCAGAATTTGGAAATCAAACCATTGTTACTTTTGTAATGTCAGGCCAGAAAAAAATTCTTCATGACTTAAAATATTTAGCCTTTTAAAGAAATTCAATAAGGGAGTTCAAGTCATCCTGTCTCCAGCAAAATCATGTACTACATTGTATCATTRACTCACATGTAGAGTCACATCTTTYTGATGACATAATGCATTTGAAGCTCAGTTTGAAGTCCTATTTGTTTTAATGTTTCACCAGGACTAGTTAAAATTCAAGGCTGAGCAACACAAGCTATTCCTATATTTTGATGGATGAAGGCAGAATCACTGACTATGAGACTCAGCGGGCTCATTAGTGTATGTAAGGTATATTTTGCTGTTAATTAACTTCACAGAGAGATGTAAGTGACCTGGCAGCACAAAATTGACTTTTACTCATTTTTGTCTTTATGCATTCTCTCACTTGCGTTTTCTCTGCTTTGTCCACCACCATATGCTGCCATTTTTCAATACCTTTTTATTGTAATCAGCTAAATAAAATAGATGAAGAAGAAGGCAAAGAAAGATAGCAACCAGTATCTTCCAGTTGATATTATAGCCTAGTTATTTTGATCCAAAAAGCCCTAATCCTTTTGTTTCAGAGTGGGAAAGAGTTGAAGCCTTCTTGCAGTGGTAACTTGTGACTAGCAATGCCAATGTATTCATTATCATTATTACAGGCAGTTAAARGTCAACATGTTGAAATAGTAACATGGCTCAGACTTAATTTAAAAGCAATAATTTGAGTAGAATAACTAAAGAAAAAAAAAGGAACAGATATTTTTATAAGCAAACATTGAAGGGTTTAGAAATAATTAAATATAAGTAGCTATGACAAAGGCAATATGTCTCCACACAACAGGTAAGTAAGAACTAGCRTAACAAACATCTTCCAGTAGGTGAGCATCTGCCTTTATTATTCAAGAGGTCTGAAAACTTGTGGGCTTTTTATTATTATTATTATTATTTTTATAWATTCTTGTCCATCYCTCATTGAATCCACATCTCAGGTCAAAAAATGTGTTCCAACTGAAAGAAAATGATCATAAAAGAATTATCATTACTTCAAGGAATAAAGCAAATTGTGAATTAAGGCTTCAATATAGAAACTTTTAAACTGCAAAAAAAATACATATCACTTGTTTTAAGAGACAGGTAAAGGAGAATGCTTGTTATCAGGCAATTTTTCCCATCAAATGCCTTATGTTCTACCTATTCTCACCATTTTCTAAATTATTATATTWGCTTTGTTAAAAAAAAAGAAAAAGAACAAATAAAGGAAAAAGAGACGCTAACTAGATGCATTTGTTAACTACTCTTGATAAAGTTTCAGTGCCTGTAATAAAATCAAAAGWAAGTATGTAGAGGCCTGTTCTTAGGAGTCAGTGAGGTAAGAAGGCCCTCAGTTGTATTCCTATCATTGCTCCTTCAGCTGCTGAGTAGGTGGCCAACTTGCCACAGCTTTTTGGAGAAACTTCCTCCACTATTTTGGTCGATGCCAGTATTTCCACGGGAAGAAAGGAATGGATGAAAGAGGAGAAGAAAGCACTGATTTGCTGCAAGCTCGSGGGTTATTCTCATTTGCAAGTTACTTAGGCCAGAAACAAGAGGTGGCTAGAGTAGTTCAACTTTGCTGGAAAGTCCTTAATTCTGTRGTCTTGCTCCTTACCTACACACTTCATTCTTTCATTTCATTGTCTTTGCTCCTCTTCTCTCCTTTCCCCTTCCAACCTGCTCCAGCTTGTAGCTGCTACTAGCTTTGTAGGGTTGCCTAGGTAAGAAGGAGGGAAAAAATTAGGAAGGAAAGAAAAATCAGAATAATAYATTTGTGTCAGACCAAAGCTTTCCTTACTATCCTCTAGAACGCACTAGATACCACTTGCATAAATGCTTAGCATTTTATATATGCACATTTATATGTGCTTCCTGGCTCAAAGCTTCAGCAATCTTAGCTTCCASGTAGAGAACACAGAGTTAAATGTTAAGACTCTCTATTATTTTTTTTTCCCTTATATCAGAAACCTGAAGATTAAGGGCTTGTTTTTCATTAAAGGGTAAAAAATTCATTGCAGCTAGRCATAAGTAAGTAAAAGCTTCTGAAYAGCTAGATCATTAACAAACTGGACAGCTGAAGCTAAATATAATTATAATACAGAGACTCCAGAAATAAGAAGAAGCTTACCAAACTGATTTAAGGTATCCAGCCTAGGGAGAATATTTGCTAGCTGATGAAAATGCTGTAAGTTAGTAATAAGATCTGGACCTAGTCCTTTAAAARTAGAATGCTCCATGCTAAGAAACATCCATGCAGGATGAGTTTGTAGCTTTGATAGAYACATCTTTGAAAGGAGATCTTGCTCAAGACAAACTGAGTAGCTTACAGGCTTGTCAGGAAGTCGGTGAAGAACATATCTCTACAGCTTAGAAAACCTCAAACAAAAGTTTATAGCAACCCTACTGTCCTTTGAAACAACTAGTTCCATAACCTTCCCTTTTCTGGAAGCCTTCACATCCCTCTCTGGATGTTAATCCTCATATCCTAACCAGATGCAGGGACAACAAAATCACTSTATTTCCAATGTTTAATTAAAAGTTCAGCACACCACAAGAAAGACCTTTCTCCTGGGCAATAAACATACACTTTATCTTCAAGAACTTACACTTTTTTTTCCTACAAGCATTGTCTACTCATCAAAAAGAGTGTGAAGCTCTTTTTTAAGCTATCCTGCTCTGTTTTATTAAAAGCTTCCCCTTCTAGGATCAACTCTAACCAGCAAATAACCTTTTATGATAGCCAGATGCTCATTAACTGCTGTGGAGGCTGCTAGGCAACTAATTACAGGGGGGCAGCATGGATTCATTACAGAAAGCTGTTATAGATTCTGGCTCTCCTTAAAGGAACCTGCTATCCCCGGACAACCTGTAAAAGAAAGCAGGTAACCTTTTTCTTTGCATGAATGCCTTCCTCTATGAACAGAGTCAGAGCAGCTGTTGTAGAAGACACTGCTAGTTTTCAGGTAGGATCTAATTATTGTGGTAAATGTTACTAGAGAATGCTATTTAACATATGTCTGCTCAGGCTTTCACAGTCAGATTGTGCCCTGAGTCTACCAGAAGCTGTACAGCCGCTTACAAGTGGCATAGAGCCAATACATATGACTTTGTAGCAGGGATTATTAGCCAGTTCAGGGTTGTTTGCTACAGTCACATGGCTTTTCTCAACTCAGAGAGTAACAAAAAATCTCTCTACTTACATCTTTCCCTCTCCAAAAAAGCAAAGAACAAAAGAACTCCAAGCAGAAAGAAAAATCTCCTTTTCTCATTGTCTCTTATAATCCCTTTTGTAGTGAATGAGACTTAAGTTGATAGAGAATTTCAATTATGTAGGGTTTGGGGTAGGGAGAGCTATGCAAGAAGAGAAAGAGTTTAATCTCCTTAATTGGAAGATTTTTTTTGCTTTGTTTTAGCTAAAGAACAAGATTCTTGAATGAGAAGATCTTTGCTGTGCTATTTAACTGTCTTTGTGGCAGTGCTGGTGGCTGCAAAAGTAAAACAGTCAGTTCTTTAAAAATGCACAAATGCTGTGTAACTTAATTCTCCCACAAAGCCGATGCTTCCAGGTTATGTGCACTTTGGAGGACTGAAGAGAGGATAATCATCYTAGCGTTTGTGATATGTGTTGTCATTGTAAATATAAATCTGTGCCAGGCTGCAACGCTTATCTTCAACAACTTTTTYAGTTTTGTGTGATTTATATGTGTTGAACTCGTTTTCAAAATGGAGGAAAATGTTAACTGGTGAAGATGTAGTCAAATGAATGAATTTGCCTGTAAACTTTCATTAGTAGTTTCRATTGAGTTGGAGTACTACAAAACAAGATTTTTGAGTTTGTTTCGAATATATATGCAAGCCTGTATTTTGATGTTCAGTTATCTCTGCTTGAAATGACATCTACTTCTTACTCCTGATTAAAATAAGCTTGTTAAAAGACCTATGAACAGTGTAATAACTAGCATGCAAGCAAAGTGCAACTCCACTGTGTTTGTTCAAATCTTCTTACTGTGTTTTGGAGGCTGAATCTGTATGTAAATCTGTTTTCTGTGTTCTAACAAAAATAAAAAGCCCCAAACACTACTACTTGAGTTCATGTCTGTATCCCACATAATCCTTCTAATCTGGGCTTATGCCAATGCTTCAGCAATGAAGAAATGAATAACTAAATAGTTCTCTGAAGTTCTTAAACATGATATACTGCATCGGTTAAATTTACCTCATATTTTCTTCAACAGTAGGCATAAAAAAACATATTCATGTGCTCTTCCAATCTAGTTAATTTATGTGATACCTGTTTTTTATAATAGCTAACACATATGTTAATTTACTCCTAATTACATATGCTGTAAAAAGGAATAAGTAGCCATAGTGATCCTGTTCTGCCTCGAYGCTATTGATCTTCAGTTGCTTTTACTTCACCAAAGATCTTTACTTTCTGGGAGAGTGGGGCCTTGCCAAATCTYGTTTCCAGATCATGTGTGGTCAAGAGGTGCAGCTGTTGCATCTGTTTTTCTTTTCTCTGTGGCCTGCTGTCTAGATCTCCAAGCTGATTTCTAGGGCATGGAAATCAGATGTCTAGAGGGATATCAACACCACCAATCTGCTATCTGGCTTAATGGGTTATTTACAGGAAATACAGGAAGCTCTATAACCTAACTTTCCTCAAATAAGAGCCAAGGGCAACTTGATAGAGCAAAAGTAGCAAGACAAAGGTAGAAGAGGCTAGAACTAACCTCAGCAGCAGCTCTACCCTTAGCTGAAGATGTCTTTGTTCTGGCACCAAAATTATTTGCAGCTTTAGTTTATCCTTTGGATCCTACCTTTGCTCTTGAACATCCACATGTTCTTAAATTTTTATTATATTGAGGCTAGTCCTGAGGTCTACCTCGTTCAGGTAAGGTCTCAGACAAAACAAGTTATATATTAGTCACCTTAAATAACAGAAAATGTACATCTGCCCATAATAAAAAATAAGGTTAATTTGACTATTTCAGTAAGAGACAATGTTTCCTCTAAGTAACAGGCTACAGTGCAAGCCCTTAGCATTGCAATGCTTCACATCTCTTGTAGGCAAAGATTCTTTTCTTGTTCAAAGAGCTTTGTTGAAGATGTTTTTCATCTGTGCTTCCCCTTCTCGTAATGCTCCATCAATTTCTGAAACAATGCAATTAGCAGTAATTATAGGGAGGCTGGCAGAATGAATAGAATTTTTTAGATGATCATCTCAAAATTTCCTCCTCTGAACGACAACAGATATGCCTCATATAAAAAAGGATACAGAACAAATCCAGCACTGCAGTAACTCTCCTGTCCAGAAGCAACTTGATTTATCATTTCAGGAAACTGACAGAATGAGAAAGGAGGAGAGTAAGAAGCCAACAAAACAAATGAATTTTCTTCTAGCTCTGTACATAGTAGAGAAAGAATGGAAAATAATTATGACAATTATGTTTAACACTCTCATTGTGCATGATGGATATGATATAAATACTATTAAAACAAATGTTTAAAACAAAAGTTCTCCATGCATTTAGCTGAAAATGCCTGCTTGTGCAATTTTTAAATTCTGGTTGAAGTCCAGAAGTTTTAAAATGAATTTTCCAGCCTTAGATGCTTGATCTTTGAATAATGATTGCTGGCTATTATCCCTTTTTTTCCTTCCAAGTCACACTTGACACTATCTCTGAAGAAAAACAGCAATAGAAAAATAGACTGCTAGCTACACATTAACCCAAGAGCGATATACAATATTTTGATTCTTTCACTGAAATTTTAGTTATGAATATTAAGCCTGTATAGAAGTGGATTAATAAATAGGCCACATATTTTATAGTACCATGGACTTCAACTACTTTCCAATGAATTAAAATATTAGGAGATATTTTAACACATCAGTTATAGAGTCCACTAGATTCCACAGAACCAGCTATCATGACCCTTTCCAAGGCTATCAGGAAGCTGTTGAAAATAACTGAATGAAAAGACTGTCAAGGCTCTTGGTCCCAAGGCCAAAAAGTCCAGCTGGCTCACAGCCACCTGGTTTAAGGATTAGTCTCTTCTGAAGCAGATCAGTCTTGAGGAATGCTAGTTGGAGCATGTTGTAGCATAGTTAGGAAAAAAAAAACTTGTAGGTAGAGGTTACGATGAGAGATCCACAGACTGACTTTTCTTCCTAGCCATCTTTTGTTTAGACACATAGTATGCACTATTAGTCAAAAAACTTGTATTTTGAGTCCTAGGTTACCTGATATTCTGAAGCCACTGGCTGAGGTCTTAGCTTTCAGAGACCTACCTAGATTGTTTTCATCTCAGGCTTCTTAGTCAGTAAGGAAAGCAAAGAAACTAAACTTAGCACAAGAATGCCTACAGTATTTCAAAGAAATGATACTATAAATTTTTGGAAAAATAAAAGTTTAGTGGACTGTTTCACTTAATTTGACCTCATACCTGCAGTAAGCCAGAAGTCTACCTTCTTTCTGCTGCTTGTTCTAGTCAAACCTTTTTTCAGAATACACACGGTACCTCAAAAACGCAGGCCAGTAACACAGAGCTGATATACTCAGAATGTAGCCCTGAACGCTTTACTGTGGTTGTAATTTAGTGAGGTATTAGGTCTTAGACCTCGAAAAGGTGGGTATCATGAATACTTCAGGAAAATAAGACATGAATTCAGAACATAATACAAAATGATGTCTCTGACATAAAAGGAAGTTCATAGTTTGATAGAGATATATCTTTCTATGTCAAAGTTCAATGTAAAAACTCAAAGCATGTGCTAGGCAAGTCATCACCGAATGTGATCATTATTACCATCTGATCAATATGCTTATATAAAGGGGATTGTAAATATCTTATTCCTCAGTCTAAAACACTGATTTATGCTATTGACATAAACTATGATTATGTCATTCTGAAGTGAAATGACTATAGTTGTGTTAGAGCAGATGCATTTGATCTCAGTTGAAAATCTACCTGATGTTTTCCTTTGCTTTTGATTGCTTGCAATCACTTCCATATGGTATGAAATTAAAATGAGCTGCTCAGGGGAATGAAAATAAGAGATATGGAAATTATGTCCAATATTGAATGCTTAAAGACTATAAATCAAGATATCCTGTATAGTCACCTACTCTTGAACAAAGGAAGGCCAATAATAAATATCAAAACAAATTCCAACATTTAACTTAAAAACTTTTTTGTATAACACATAATTAACGCTGCTGCAAACGCTGGTAATTATCAGCGCTAATGATTAACGCTGATATCAATAGTTTGAAAAGATTTGGAAATGGATTAACTACACCAAAGAACATCAACAGTGTAGTTTTACTGTGTGTAAGTTTTAGGTATGACACTGTCTACTGGCATGCCAAACTGATCCTATATAGAATCCTGTAATTCACGGACAATTCTTTTCAGCACAGCATGCTCAAGAGAAAACAGCATGCTAAACAGGGAACTACAAAACCATGCAGAAAATTCTAAGTAGAGGTGAGGCTTATCACTTTACTGCTTCCTCAAAGGCACGTGTGAATCAAAAATAAGTAACAAATGATATCCAGCAAATCTGACACTTCTGTGCAAAGACATGTTGGGTTGATGCAGAAAAAAAAAATATAGAAGTTATATCTATTTGCTCTGGCATCAGTCTGATAACTTCTAAGAAAGAACCTGGTTTAGACAGCTACAGTGATGACTTCTGACATAACTCATTAGCGCTCTAAGCACTAAACTGGAGGAAACCTCTATCTTTCCTTTGGATTTACACCTGTAAATCCTGTCTTGAAGTCTGTTACCTAAGCCTAGCTGAGYCATTCCTCACAAAAGCAAGCAATAAATTAAAATAATCAGAGAATAAAACTCATATTTGATTGATTAGTCCGCTGGTCTACTTTTTTAGGATATAAAATATCCTAAAATTCACATCCATTCTTTGACCTCTTGGAAYTGAATTTAGCCTTGCAGGAAAAGGTTCCTGACCACAAGGCCACTGGGCATTCCAGGATGGGTCTATCTGAGCCCCTTTTATGGAAAATATTGTRTTTTCTGTAAATAAATTAGAGTCTTGTTTGCTGGTATAACGTATCAAGTCTCAGGAAATAGTGTGAGTGTTATTCTCTTGGTTCCCCTTTGCCTCCAGACTTGTTTCTCATGCAGGCACTGCATAACACCATACAATTCCTCTGGATTTCACATGGAGACATGGCACTACCAGCAAACATAAGCGAAGCCTTCCAGGAAAGCTAGCCAGGTGAGTCCTTCAGGTGGCACTAAAACAAGGGACATCTGCTGTGAGATCTAGCATCACCTGCCATTTAGCTGAGAAGTGTGCCAGAACTGGGTGCTTAGGGCAATCACATGGGAGGCAAAGGTTTCAGTCTTCAGCACAAGATCACYGTTGGGGCCTGATGCCACTGAAAAGCATTATTGTCCTACAAAGAGATTTTATTTTTTCTCTACCTTACAAATAGTAAGGTATGTATAGCAAAGCATAGTAATAGTAAGGTATGTAATAGTGAGGTATGTATAGTATAGTAAGGATGGCTCTGAGCCATCAGTCTTTGTAGAAGAGAAATGAAATGTAGAAGACTGTGACATGTGAGAGCTAAAAATTAATGCAAAGTTTAAAGAATTCTTCAGATATATTTGGCAGTGTGAGAATGTCACAAGTACAGTAACTGAGAGAATGMTAAAGAAAAAGCATACATGATGCAAATGCTCAGAGATATTTAAATGTTTAAGTGGACTTTAGTAGCAAAGGTTGCTATTAAATATAGGGAATCATCTGCCACAGCCTCAAATGAACATTAGTTAAATTCATTTGAATTTTACCTTTGAAACAATTACAGTTTAGGCAGCCTGGAGAGGAAAGCTTTTTCTGTATAGATTTAGATCTGTGAAAGGAATAATGGTATGGATGAGGTAAAATAGCAATTTAAGTTTTACCTCTTGGAACAGAAATGACTTTGATTTACCAGAAATAGGCAAAACACAGTTTTAATGGTGCATATAAACAACATATCCATCAAAATCAGTACCAGAAGACTGTAAGGCAGTTAGGGGAAAGTAAAGTGACATTCACTGAATATAACATTTTATCTTCAGAGAAATCTGTCATAATGTTATAAAATATTTTTATTAAGAGATCCACAGTAAAATAAAGTGCTCTGGAAAAAATGATTTGTTATTTCATTAATGCTGGATTTGGCCAGCTTTTTTAAAGTACAAACTACACTGCACAGGGATAAAAGAGAAGTGGTGTTTGTGAAATGGAAAAGGGTAGTGGAAAGAAATAGAGAAATCAAAAAATGCCTGTGTTAATTTTCACATACAAACCTCTCAAGTCGCTGGATCTTCATCAAGTATTACTAATACTGGGGTCATTATCCCAGTACAAGAACAAAGTTGAAATGGGGACGGCAAGGGCAACATCAGGTTGCCACATCTCATTTTGAGTTTAAGTTGTAAGTCATAGTAGACTCACTAAGACAGTAATATTTCCAAAGATTCCTTATAAATCTAGTTCCTTTTTAGGTGTCCACATTTGGTTGTCAGTATCATTAAAAAACAAACAAACAGGAAAGAGACAAGATAACCTCCTGATATTACTTTTCCAAGTTTCTCTCTTCTAGCATTGATAACTGCTATTATATTAGTGACCATTTTCTTTACTAAGTTCATACGAGAAGGAGTTATCCAAGAAAGAACATCTTAGAAAGATTCTTATCAACTATGTTGTATCAAGGAGAATCCAAGATTACTAATTAAACAGAAATGAGTGTCCATTATGGTTCACTGACTGTGAAAAATGCCTGATGTTTCCAGCCTCCAGAAAATGCAGGTGGCTCAGTGGCTAGAAATACAAAACATTATGTGGAGAATATTGATATTGGGGATCATATATGTGCCGTATGCTAAATCAGTGCAATATTCTGAKTAACTGAATCAGATTAACTGAGAGTGGATATAGGTAGCTGTGTTTTCTGAAAGGTTAAATAGCATCAGCAGAAAAGCCTAAGAAATATGTCTGAGGCTGGCTGAGCCCACAGCATGGCTCTCAGGACCAAGTTTTTCAGCGTGTTTAGGCATCTGAAGTTGCAGAGAGGTACCTAATGGAAAAATCCTTCCAGTCTTCTATCTGCATCTTTYGGTGCCTAAACACCTTTAAAAATATATCCCCCAGTTCCTAAGGATACATACAAGCCATGCCCAATTTCTAACCAGTTGTTAATGMGCCACCATTTAGAGCCAAGTGGAAATGTTTGTATGCATGTCTGGTTCAGTTTAAAAGTTGGGGTTGGACTTCCGGCTAAATAAGGGATTATAAAAATTTGGAATAGATAACACTAAAGCCTTAAAAGGTGTTTTTCATGAYATTTTATGTGTGGTAATTTACCTGAAAAAGATATCCCAAACAGTTAATTCYCTTACAAACTGAATATATCTTCAATTTCCTAAGGGATAACCCTAACCATCAGTTTATCAGATATTAGGGCAACAGATTCCTCCAGTCTTCTTTCAGGGCTGTTTTCACTTTGTATAAATAATTAATTATTCCCTAAAGCAGGRCCTTGAACTAAACTCTCCAACTACCTAGGTTTATTCCCARCAGTAGAATTTGTTCCGCTTTAAATAAATAGTGAATCCATCAATTATTACTGTATATTTTAGTATATGTTTTAGGCATGCTGCATAATAGATCATCTGCTCTTGTAGAGTTTTTGCCATCTTAGGCCAAAAGCCAAGTTTATGCAAATTTCCTGGCTGTATTTGAACTAAAACTAGAAGACTTGGAATGAAGCAGTTAGGACAGTTCTGAAAATTTACAAATGAATCCATTTAAATTTGAAATGATTTCAGATTCAGAATTCTACTTTTAAGCTATAAATATTACAAGCATAATTCTTACTTTTAGAAACAATGTTTCTTTCTAGCATGAAACTGCAGTATGTTTTCTCTATAATCTATAATTATTTCTTATAAATTTTATTTTACTGCATGTCTTCTGCAATAGTTGTAATACTACTTAAGAATGGGCATAAGTCATTGACTATTTTATACATTAAGAACTCTAACTCCTACTCAATTTTCCAGAGGTTTGTTGCTGATGTCATTAGAGAAGAAATATATTCTGTCCTTACTGCAAGGCAAAAGGAAACATATTTGAATAATAGACATTAGTCCTACAGGGAAGCAGGGAGTCTGTAGACTGTCTCCTRTTTGTTCCAAATGAGATAATCTTCTACAATTTATTACTGAAGTCAATGCAAAAAGGCATGGCTGATCYAAAGGCCATATCTTGGTCCAAAAGCACATAATACAGATGAGATAAGTCATTGTAACTGAAATAATATGATTTTAAGATCTGATATTTCACGACACATCAACACTAACAAACTGCACTATACATAACACTGGATGGCTTCTCAGTATTTGAAAGTTATTATAGTTTGTAATACTGCTGGTTTGTGAAGACAGCATGCTTTGGATGATCATTGGGTTTGTAAATGACTTATTTACAGTCATTTACAGTCTCTTATGGCCAGAGATCTATCCCTATCCTTGTTCTTAAGAAAGAGTGTTACAAAGTAGTTTGCACTTGCACACTGTTTAAGGATCACCCCATTTGAGAAGGTTYGTTTTGGAGACAGAAAGAAACAGAAAGATTGAAGACAGAGATAGGAAATGAGTTAACAGCCAAGGGATGCTGATGTTTCTCAACTTTCCATCCTTTCCTGGAGTTAGGTTAGTAAGTCAGAAATACTCGTTTTCATGGAAGACACTGAAGAGATATCTGCCCCTGCACCCAAAGGCCAAGGCATAGCCATTTATGAAGTGGAAAAACATCTTCAAATGCACGGGCTGTCTAATTTCAGCCGGTGTCCTCCAGTGCCTAAACCACCAGCCTATGGGATAAGAAAGAGTGGATAAGTGACTTTTTGATGTGATCCCAAGTGAACAGGTTTTGAGCTAAAGACTAGGAGTAGAAGTAAGAAACTGACTCTGTAGCTGGATACTCACAGGATATACAATAGCAGGATGGGAGCAGATGCAGATCCCTCAGTCCATATTTTAAATAAAAACATGAAATGGAGCATCATCTCTACAGATAATTGATAGAAACAAGAACCACTAGGTTGGTGGTCAAGTCAGCTCTTATGTGTTGAAAGCAATGCCTCAAATCCTGAGGTGGAAGGACTTCCTCTCACAAGGGTGCCTTCATCACTGAACAGCAGGACATGCTGTGTACACCAGCTAATGTCAGGAAGTTTTATTCTTATTTTTGGTGTGTAGTTTGACCAAGGAAGCATGCTCTGAAAATCACTCTGGATTTCACAAGCAAGATAAGCTTAGACATCAGCAAGAGGCTGATGGAGGCATAAAAACTTGGGGGAAAGTGTACCAGAAAGATAATACCTGTAGTTATACAGCAGTTGTATGRTAATTTTGAAAATTTCAACAAAATCACAACACTGAACCTCTTTTTCTAAAGCTGCAGTCATGTACCTAAATATATTTATGACTATACATTAGTCAGTTATGCCTAAAGTTGTAAGAAATAACTTTAAAAAAGCAAACAAAAGAATCCCTTTTTTCCTTGCCAGTTTGCTGAGAYTGTCAGAACCGCTTTCCTAGTCTAAATAATCCTTACGGCCAGATCCTCAGCAGGTATAAATACCTCTTTTCTTAGTAACTCGTTTCCTCTCTCCTTTGTGCTTCTGTAATCTTCTTTAACTGACCATCTCATTTTTTCTTGCCAGATAATCTTTTAATAGCTTCAGTCATTTTCTGGTTTTCCTTATCAAAACATATGCAATAAATTTACTCATAAGATGTTTGTAGCCAGGTAAGTAATCTCAACTGCATCAATTTAAATGCACCTTTTCTTTCTGCAAAGCCTTTTGCTGACATCTGTAATCATCAAGATTTTGTTTTCCTCATATTTTTCAGGAAATATTTTTTCACTATTTATTTACTTTCAAGCAGTTTGAGGCAGATGTGCAGCTAAGAAGTTTACAAATCTTGAGTTGTTCAGACTGAGAAGTTATTTTCTGCTGGACTGGGATCAATAGAGGTTTTAAGTGCTTGCCAATGGCCTTTTAAGGAAATTATCTTAAACAGCCTTCTGAACAATGATCCTTGCAGAATGTAGTGGAGTTCAGGCACATTTAGAGGTCACTCATTCCCCCATTAATTCTACCTTGCTGAGAAAAATGCTGAGGGTGGTACAACATAGCAAATACCTTTCACTCCATCAATAAATTCTCTTTCCTTTTTTGTTACCAGCACATATTACTACAATTAAGCCTCAGCTGGATGCAAAAGTACAATTAGGCACTCTGCATTATTGCAGAAATGAAAGAATTACTTCAAAATAAATCCTGTTCAAATACCCTGGCAACCTGAATGGTTTTAGATGCACATACTTTAAGACAATTTCAGATGAGTATTTTGCAGTCCAAACTCCCTTTATTGAAGCTTCTACAATGTAAAGTTTTACATAAGGACTTTCAAAAGTTAAGAATTGACTTTGACAGATAGGATTACATAATCTACACTCTATAAAATATCTATATCACATAAGATTATCTTTGAMCATTGTTTTATAAACAGCATCTTTGGATAAACAACTGACCCACAGCCATGTTTTCACAGAAATTAAAATAATYTGCTACTAGGCAGATCAATGCTTCAAGCCTCCAGGAAAAGTTCTTTAGATGAGAAGAAATACTCCTATTGTCTTCACAAGACTTGAGATTGTTTCATCTTCAAGGACCTTGATTCAAGGTAAGATTTCTAAGGCATAAATGAAATGAAGTAAAAGAATGAGACATTTGAATGTGGAGAACTGCACAACCTCTTCAATTTGGGACAGTCTCGTACCCCATAGWGGTTTGTTAGGCCTAATTGTGTGGCACTTTTCCTACATGTTGCTAATGGTGCTTTTGAGACTAGCTGATAGAGGGTTTAGGAAGCTTCTGCTCTACATTCATGGAATGGCTCTTCTCATTTGATCAGTGGAATAACAGCCTATAGATTGTTTTCCCTATTTTCATGTGAACTGAATTATTGTCTAGGTGCTCAGACAGCTAAATAGGTAATTAAATAAAACAATATGCTAAATTCCTGTGCTTTCCTTAAATATTTCCCTTAACTATGACAAATCTTGGGTTTTGTTGCTCATTACTGCTGTCTCTTGGGTTGCCTGTTATATTCATTATTATTGTCCTTGTTAAAACAAACAAACAAAAAAGAACACACACACACCAAAAAACTAAACTCCTAAAGACTTCCCTACTTTCACCATTGAAAGCTTATTATGGATAGTCCATCTGCTTATGCATAACYGAAATGACTGGAAAAGCTCCTAAGAGAATATAACCTTCACAAAACTCGTATTGCTTAAATACAATTGTGTCTCTAGGTTACCTAGTTTGAAAGTGACCCTGAGTTTTCAGAGGCACTGTTAAGAATATCTTGTCACTCACCATTGCATGAGTGGTCATTTATGCTATTAGAGTAATAAGTAGAATGGATTTAACATGATGCAAACAGTAGATTTGAGTAAGCTTCTGGGAAACCTCTGCAAATTCACAAAGTTAATGGCTTAACCTCACAATTCTCCAATGGAAAATAAATTTTAATGGTTTTTCAGACTCAGTCTACATTTCAAGACATGAATTTCCCGTATTCTGTAGTACTTGACTCATGTTAACTACTTAACTTAAACAAATAAAAAAATATTTACTTTTCCACAAGATTCATGGAAATATACTGACATGGTTTTCTATTCCATGAATGAAGAACAGGGCATTTCTTACCAAATTCTCATAATAGTGAAGGCTGAAATTTATAGTATTAGAATGGTGTTTCAAAGTACCAGTAAGTATGTGTGAGTAGAAAACTGATATGGAGACTCATTCATACTGAATGTATGAAGCTTAGCAGACAGGAATGAGAGGATATTAGCAAATGTGGTGTCTGCTAAAGGTCTGAAAGAGAGGGAAAAAAAACTGTGTTTGTTCTCTGAAAGCACTAAAATTATGCATGAATAGAAACCTTTTTGCGCAGCTGTGCTTGGTTACAAAAGCCAAAATCGTAGATGGGGTCTCAGATGAACTGTTACCTGTTCACATTGAAAGATCCCACAAGCTTATGCCAGCCCAAGGATGGTAACATTTACCACGCTAAAAATTAGCTCTAAGTATTTTGTGCAGCAGTATTTTGCTCGTGTGATTAGAGAATTGGTATGAAGAATTTCATAGGAGATATTGAGTTTTTAGCAGGCATTTATAGCTTTCTAAAACTTGATTATTACTAGCTTGTAAAATTTCAAGAGGCAAAAACGACTTCATATGCCAGCAAAACTATGACTTTTGGTAAGAAACAAGTCCAAGGAGATTGAGACAAGTTCTGATTTTCACSTTCTGTTTTGGTAGGAATGAAACAAGTCTCTCATTTGTAGCTGCTCAGCTGCAACACAAAAGCATTTTCCAACCAATCAGTGTACAGGACACGCTTTCATGGGTTTCTAATCTTGTTCTTTTTTTGCCTTGTTCTCTGACTTTGCTAAACACCACACATTGCATTAGCAGAGCAATGCATATTGATGTTTCCTAGTATTACAGTGAAAAGGGAATACTGATCTCCTTGCTCCCATTATATGTTAGTGTTATCTCYCTTCAGTGGATTACTTGGAGTTTATACATGTGCCCCAGAGTGATTTGTAATCACCATTTTTAGTTTCTCTGTCCTTGCAAAGTAGAACACTAAATATTTCACTTACATGTATATGCCAGATATTTAAATGACATTTACTATAAGGATAAAGAGCCAGATSCCGTTATGTAAAAAATTTGGGAATTACTGGTAAACGCAGTACTGCCTACCAGTAAGAAAACGTCAGTTGCCAGTACTTGCACAGACTCTGCTTTTCTTTAGGGCCAAAAGTTTGTAAAAAAGGTTTAAAGGTTGTCTTTCTGCTTTGCACATTGTGTTAGAGCTGGCTATTGCTCCTCCCTTCCTTAGGTGGGTCTGTAAGGCCTCCATTAGAGGACCTGATTACAAATCCTGTAAKCTGATAATTAGGAATCCTGAATGACATTCTTTTATTCCAATCTAGACCTCTTTTTCCTTGAGTCTTTGTCATAAAATGCTTCCTGAGAACAATAAGCAAGCAAAAGAGCCTCTGAGGGCTGGAGTATATGCTGCAAAGCATTAACTTGGAGACAGAAAGAGATACTTTAATAAACTGCTATGGTCATGCTGCATAGCAGGAATCAAGATGTGCTGCTGAAAGGTCCGCTTTCATGTCTAGACTATAGGCATTTGTGTTGGATAGTACTTGTACAGATATCGATTGTGGGAAGAAAAGTCTGCCTTTTCCAAGTTAGCTTTTATGTGGGAAGCAGACAATGTGAGAGCATCCTGGATATTTGAAAATATGAAGTTCTGATAAAATAATACAACTCCACTGGTATTAATGCTGTTCTTGAAAGCCAGACAACAGAAAATGGCAATGAGAGTAACTAATATGGCAGTTAATGTGAGGGGAGAGCTCTGAAACAGAAACAGTATGCACTTTATTCCAAGGAATTTTATGGTGAGAGCTGAACTCAGTGTGTGAGAAATCTCAGAAGATACAAATCATGTAAGGCACACTAATGCTTTCTATATAAAAACCCTATATATAAAAAAGTGTATCTATTTAACTATATATACTTAATTATATTTAACCATATACATGTGTGTATTTGTATATATATATGCGTGTGTGTGTGTGTGTGTGTGTGTGTGTGTGTGTGTGTATACACACATATATACCTATTTATTCAATAGATACAGGCATAAAGGTGGCATTATTTGCCCCTCGGTTCCTTACTTCCCAGTTGTTCACATGTATAGTAATAATAACGATTTAAAAGCAGTTTCAGCAGTTTCCCTAGATACATCAGATTTCTGCACCATTTAATTTGCTGCCAAAAAAAAAAGCGTGAGAAGCTGGTGTCAGAAATAGTTATAAAGAATACTTAAAATATAAATTTAGGGTATGCTTTTTGCCTAAACAGAACCAGACAGTAATGACAGTGACTTCACTGGCTGTCATACTAGATAATGTGCGAGCTTCAGGAGTTATCAATATGCTCTGGATTATACAGTGGGATATTTTTAAAATAGCTGTTGCCACGATGAGACATACAAATCTGCATGAGCTCACCTGTGCATATGTTGAATTAGGAAACAACATGAATTAACGCAGTCTCCTCAGTCTTATRTTTTCTGCAGAAATCCCAGAATTTKTTAGACATTTTCTGCAGAAATCTCAGAATTTGTTAGATCACTGGCACTAAGCTGCGAGGCATGAAAAGGTATGTGAGGCATGTTAAAGTGGTGGTGGGGAAATACCCAGCAACCAAAATGTTAAAAAAAAAAAAAAAATCTTTCCATGTGATCATCTAGGCCAGATTCTCAGGTTATTAAATCTCC
>NW_028186535.1:4060869-4073434 GCF_003343005.1 Rhea americana
AAAAAAAAAAAAAAAAAAATGCGGAGAACAGAAACTTGCATTACAATTTTCCTTCCTTGTTTGGCTCTTATTATCATGTGGAAGAATTACTCTTCTGATAAGACCTGGAAAATTGTTCTGGTGGCAGTGTGGACATTTCTAGTGATGTTCTCAGCCAGAGTCCCCACTGTGGTAGTATTTTTGCTTTTGTTCATTGAAGCAAGCTTCAACCCCAAGCAATTACTCTGAGACCAAAATGTCCAATAAAGGCTAGAGCAGAACTACAATCTTATTTCTCCACATTACTAAATAAACTCAAATTACATTAAGTTTTGGCCAGTGGATAATAGGACTTTAATAAAGAGCTAGATTATAGTTTGGAGTCTCCCATGACATGTTACTTCAATCATGGGCCCAGTTGTGTACTTGCTGCTTACTTCTCCCTCTGCATGTGGAGTTTGGGGGATGGCTCTGTGCTCTGAGTCCTCCCCCCAGCCTCCCATCCCTCCCATTACCTCTCGCCTCTCAGTATATCAAAACTGGCTTGAGGGCTGTAATCACATGTTTCTGGGTCTCTTCTTTCTGGCCTTTTTTCCTTCCTTCTCCACTATAAAGAAAGAGGGAAAAGTCTACGGTGCTCATTATCAGTGGGAGCTTATCCTAGGGTGTAAAAAATGTAAGAGTGGCTGACCTAGGTCAGGGCCAAAGTCCACCTTGCAAAGGATTTCATGCCCACCTGGCAGGGGCATAACAAAAAGCTGTAACCCCCCCAAAAAAAAAAAAAAAAGCAAATATGCTTTATATAAAGCAAATATGATCTCAGTTTGAGTCACTCAGCAGTTTAGGCTGTGCCTTCTACTTTATAGCCCCTGCTTGATTCTCCCTCCCTTGAATGTAGTTTCTGTTGGAATTCCTTTCTACTTTTGACCTTCACAACATGTTAGAGCAGTTATATTCTGCTGTTTTAATGGGATGATGTGTGGAAAGATATTCTCTTAACATTTGTTTTGCTTGTACTTCCTGGTTTTTGTTTGCTTGCTTTGAAAGGGGTCTCTCTAATTGTTTCACAAGACATAATGAACAATCATCCATCAGCTATCTCTTCCACATGTTTTTGTGACTCTGTAGCCCTTTTTCATACTGCCTTCTCTGTTGGCATATTTCTAGTGGAGTCCTAACCTATTTTGGGTCCATGAA
This sequence comes from Rhea americana, assembly GCF_003343005.1. Classification (NCBI taxonomy): domain Eukaryota; kingdom Metazoa; phylum Chordata; class Aves; order Rheiformes; family Rheidae; genus Rhea; species Rhea americana. The sequence continues at coordinate 4,062,046 of NW_028186535.1, forward strand.
CTAAAGGATTCCACATGCACGAAGTAGCCGTTAGCATAAAGAACAAAAATAAACTCACACCTTGGAATATTGAAATATCAAAACTAGTAGCTGAAAACAGTCATATCTTCCAAAAATACATGTATGCGTTAATTAAACATCTCAAAATATCTCTTTGGCACTTAAGTAGTTTTATTCTTTATTTAGAGATGAAGAAACAGAAACACAGGCAAGTCAGGTTGCTTGCCCAAGGTCACAGAGYTAGAGGTGAGCTGAGGTTTTACAAGCTCTGAATCTACCTGCCGATGTGCTTATTGCTCAATGTTTTGGATAAACTTGCTTGTCTTCAGTGATGTTCTTTGTGTTCCTTACAGAATATTGACATTTGAGTTTTAAATGTGGTATGGTAGTTATTGAATAGTACTGACTACAATCCACTATAGTGGATCTCCACACAGAAACTTTTGTTCAAGAAAAGGTGACCGAATTTACTCTTCTTGGTGCAAAAAGATTAACAGCTTAGTTGCAGTGAGATCCCTACATGGTTAGCTGGACATCCACTAGAGAGATTAGAGATGAAAAATGGTGGCGTTTCAAGACGCTGCATATATCTGAGAGCCTTCAGTGCGACTTACAGAATCTGAGACTGCTCCATCACGAATCCCTGGAGACCATCGYTATTTTTCAAAGTGCTTTCAAGTGGTTTCACAAAATAGACTTACCTTATGTTTCTCTATGCAACTACTTCTCCTGTCTCTTTGCTCTTACCTGTTCTTCTGGTGCCCTGTACTTTTATTTCCCAAATTGATTTCATTTTCTTTTTTACCAAAAAATAAAGACTGTAAAATTGTTTCTTTTTTTCAGGCTTTTTATTACCAGAAGATCCTATGGTATAAAAATAAGTTGCTTCATTTTCTACTTATGCTATGCTGCATAGTCTCATGCTATTAAATGTAATCATTAGAGTATATACTGTACATTAGAGTATGTACTGTACAGTTTGACTTTCTTTGGCTCCTGCCTGTGCAGCTCATGACTGCACTTACATAAGCAAAAACAAAATAAACGTATACACAAAGGACAAATACAATAATAACAATGATGCCATTTAATCCATCTGGCTGTAGATCACATGTTCAAGATCTTCATTTTGTATCTGGCTTTGGCTCAGTGATTAGATTTGTTTAGACTGGATTAGATTAGATTAGAATATGTATAATATGAAAAAGAGCAGTAATGAAGTCTTCCCTCATCTTTTCTCTCTCAAAATTAGGCTTCAAAATTCTAAATTATAAGATGAAAATCTGCCCCCCCCAAAAAAAAAAAAAAAAACAGGATGCTGAAATATGAAGCCAGTAGTATAACTACCATGTGCTACATAGAAAGTATTGGTGTTCTGCAGTGTGCATTTACTTCCAGTTATGAGTAACAGTAAGAGTAAGATCTGTTCTACAAATCTCCCATTTCTATGACTTCTATGAACCTGTTAAAACTTCTCCATATTATGGAGCAGACTAGAAAGACCTCATGGTAACTCATTTCCATGATGGACTTTCACTTGCTGTTATTAACTTGCACTTAATACAGAGCTGGTAAACTGAAATGCAAAACGCAGGGCTTTGCTTTTTGTTTACGRAGCTGGATTGTACGATAAGGATACTTGGTGAGGAAAGTGTTATTTTATACTTCRTAGCTATTATATATGATTTACTGTGAGAAGTGTGACAATATGCATGTATTAAATATTGATACTTACTGGTTTTGAATGTTATATAGYGCTAATCCTCAACAAATGAAATAATTGCAGTTAGAACAATACCAAGGGCAAATAAAATAGTAACACTTTGTCACATACATTCAATATAAAATTGGCATTTTCAAAATAAATTAGCCAGTGTATTGGAATTAGCCTGTTTATAACGTCGCCTGTGTACACAGAAATTTTCATCTGGGATATTCTTTTTCATGGGAATTAGCCTGGTGGCAAGTCCTCCAAGTGTAGGGTGTCTTGTTCTGACAAGATCCACAAAAGACAGCTTCCAGTATAGATCATGCAAGACATTCATTTATTTTAGCATTATCATGTTCTGGGGGAAYTGCTAGAGGGTATTTGTGTTGTTGGGGTGGCATGTCAGTCATAACGATTATTATTATTTGTAGCAGGAAAATTCTATTTTCCTTCTATTTATTTATGTGTATGTGTGTGTGCACGCACGTATGTGAGAAAGATGTAAAACTACTGTGTTGAGAAAAAATATCAAAAGCTAGGAGAAACCGATGCAATATGCAACAATCACTACTAATTCACTATTTATACATGTATGTATGTATGTATATGTCTGAATCAAGTACTCCAGAAATCAGTGGTATTTTACAGTACTGTGATATATTAGTGGGAACTCTTGCTTAATTCTCTGTGACATTAACAAAATATTGGAGACTCTTTAGCTTGGTCTGAGAATGTCTGAAAAAGCTCTTCCACTTTGTATGCAAAACAATACAAACATAGAGTAGCATTTCTGATRCAGAAATGGGCTGGTAAAGTATGCTGCCGTATATCTATTTGGACTATTGGAACCTCACTATCTGCTGACTTTTGTAAAGGACAATTCATGAGACAGCTGAAAACAAAATGAACTACTTAATAAGTTTGATGCTAAATTTTTAAGGCTTCCACTATAATGATAGAAAGTTTCTTTCAAGGAAGAGGAAGAATATTATTGCTGCTAGTTATCTTTCTTGCTATTTGGCAGTATACAAAGACCCATTTCTTGTTACATACAAGTTTGCACTGATATTAGAAAAAGTTGTGCATGAGTGAGTAAGAACATCACAAATGGTCCCTGAACTGAAGAGCTGTATACATGGCTACATTTCCATTAACTTCAGTAATTACTTCTGCTTACAACAGCATTTAATTTTTCCCTGAGAAATTGCAGTGATGTGGCGTGATATTTCAAATCTGTGAACGTTCGGCAAGTTTCTAGAATGTTTTTTACAGCATATCTTCTATAAAGTGCAGGCCTTCCCTGTATCAAAAATAATAACTGATTTTATATATGTTGATGGTTTGACCCATTATTACTTCTAACTTTCTATTTGAATGTTCTTTAGGAAAAATCAGCGAAATTAACTGCTTTTCCTTTCAGAATTTAATAATGATTTTCAGTAACTTTTTTTTTTTTTTTTTTTTTTTTACTGTACTTTTTTAAAGCTTTTTTTTTTGGCGAGTTACTTTAGTATTTACTGCTTAAGACATAAATAGGAAATGTTTCTAGACCCTGCATATTAATCTCCTTACTGCCTCTTTTTGAACAGAAAGACTCAATCCGGATGCAGTATTTTCCCATGATAAATATCTTTTCCTTTTCTTCAGCCCTGCAAAGTACTTTTGTCCTTTATTTTCCACTAATGCTTATGATAAAAAATTAAATTACTGTTCATCCTTTCAATAAGTTTCCCTCAGAGAATCTCTGCTAAAGAACAAACATTTAAAAGAGATGAAGAAGCTTTAGTTTTATACACAGCCTTACTATATTATTCATTGCAATGCATTTTTAATGTCACAGAAAGAAAAGTAAAATATATTTTAATTTCTGGGAGTAGGCAGCCAAGTGATCCAGGGAATTATAAAGTCACAAAGGCTGTAGAAAAATGTACAGTGAAAAAAAAAAAAATACACACCCGCACACACACCCAATGAACTAAGCCCAAACGCTCTTACCCTCCAGTAACCCTAAGGTTTTCATGAGAGATTTGTGAAAACTTTTACTGGTTGAAAATCTCCTGAGACTCTCACCATGGTGCACAGACACTGGGAACCTCTGACTTACAAGCATTCAATGTACTTCAGACACTTTTTTTTTTTTTTTTTCCCAGTGGAGAAATAGGTCAGCCAGACTGAGATAATAAAAGAAAAAAGGCTGAAAATAAAGCTATTAACATAGCTGTTGGGATTACAATGAAGGCTTCTCCTGCCTTTCCTCCTTCTCTTTACTTCTTATAAAGCAACCAATCCTTTTTTGGGTACGTTTATTCATAAACAAGCTCCTTTTGACTAAATAATTGCAATGATTTATGTGAGCATCCTTGTTAGTGTTTGAAACCTGGGTATTATTTTGCAAGAACAAAGAGTGAATAATGTTCTTTACTTTGTTTATGAATTGTCAAGGCTAATGGTTTTCTTTGTGTTGTATTCTCTTGGAATTCAGCAATTTATCTTCAATCCACAAGAGTTACAGCATCTAGTGAAGAATCGATTTGCAAACCTCTCTGAACATAAGACTGCAGATTAAACCTTATGGACACCGTGTTCTTCAAACACGAACGCACCTTTTATGCTACATAATAATGGAAGTACATCATTGTTTGATACAATAAACGAAAAGCAGAGAAGAATTTTCAGCTTTTGTTCTGCAATTCACAACAAAGAGTCTAATCAACTGTAACTTTCTAGTGTGCATTTTGAAGATGGGAAAGGTGTATGGTTAATAGATATTTCCATATACTAAGGAACTTAATTTTCATTGTAGTCTGCGAAATACCTGGTAACAACCCACCTATTATATGAAGCAAAATTGATCAGAAATCTGAGCATAGCAGAAACAACTTACATTTAAATGGTGACTGTGAAGGCTGATCATTTTAAAAAATAACTATTCTAATGATGAGCTCATCATATTAAAGAAGTAGTTATTGACAGTTGGTAACTTATTATTTCAGTGGTCTTGTATGGCTCATTAGGGTCTTATTTTGACAAAAGATAAATACATACGTCAGTTCAGGTAGCCGATAATTCTCAAAAAGGGACGCTACTTTTTCGAAAAGGTGTTGCTATTTCTCTGTTTGACAAATGAAGTTTAAATCTCACTTTCATAACTGCAGTATTTTTTTCTCACATTGTCCAAGGCAAAGTTCAGAGTTTCTTTGAGATGCACAGTTTAATTATTGGCTACATGTGGATTTCTCATAAAAATATTGGAATGTTTTATGCAATTCACTGCTTTCCCAGACTAAAAGGAAGAGAGAGCACTTTATTATCAGTAGAAGAAACTGGCTGTTAAAAACAGCAGAGTAATAAAAGCTATTGGTCATGAAATGCCTATGGGAAGAGTTGAGTCAAAAACAAAACAAAACAAAACTCTGAAACTCCAAAAATGGTTGTATATGGAGCCAAATTTGATTTTGATGAAATAAAAGTACCACGAGAAAGGCATACAAGGTGACATTTAGACAGTTTTTCAGTCCATTAATTCATGTTGATGAAGAAATCTCATTACAGACCAGACAGGAGATATTCCAGGAAGCAAAACTAAATGTAGCAAAGAAAATTATTGGAAGATATAAACACAGAAATAGGAGGATAAGCTATGAAAATATTAAGATACAGAAAAAAATCAGACTGTTGGGGAAAACTGGAGGTATGAATTCATCACCAGAAGGAACAAATATTTAAAAATTGAACTGAAAAGTTTTGTAAGAAGACTAAAAGAGATCAGGAAAACAAAAATGAAAAGTGTGTATGAAAAGGGTAATCTGAGAGGAAACTGTGGTTAAAACAAAGTCTGATGTTAAGGAAAATACTGGCARTGTCAAAGAACATTTTGACAAAGTGCTGAACTTCAGTCAGTTTTGATGCAAACATGTACGGGAAAGAGAAGTGATTTGAGAGAACAGGCTACAGTTAACAGTTGAAATGACTTGGAAAACAGATTCTACCGTGGTACACATCACGAAAGATCATGGAGGAAGCACTACTTTGCAGTTAACTAAAATTTTAAAGAGGAATAGAAGATGACAGTTAAGGCAACTTCAAGCCAGACTGAAGCTGCACTGATTGGATAAGCATGCTCTGATGGCTGACGAAGGAAGTAAGACAAGTAATAATGATGTTTGTCATTTTCTTTGACTTTTGTTTCAGACTGGTTGGAAGCATTATGGAAAGCTATAAAATCATACAGCATTCAGATAAGATAATTGTAATTATGACAGTTATGTATGAGGACACCTGCACCACTGCAAAAATTAATGAAAATTAAACAGCTGTTTCAAGTGAAAGTTTGATATAATATAAGGAAGCACAGAATCACCATGGTTTTTATCATATTCTTAAACTAGACAGTAAGAATGATAAATGAGGTAGAGGGCATGACTTGAGATAGTTTAAAGTTGAAATTCTTAACTAACGTAGATGACATCACACAACTGAAAAAAAAATCTTGAAWTATTGATGAATCAAATTAATAATTAACCTCGGAAGATTAGTGTGGTCAACTTTGGCTCATAATAAATGCCAGGAAGATGAAGTGGTTGCAACTTGAAAAAAGAGATAATAAGAAGGGCAAATGAAATATGGCATCTGTGAAGTCAAAGAATATCCAAGATTCCTATTTGCACAGAGGAAACTCGATCTCTATTGAAGGTTCCTTAACAGATGAGAATAAAAGGAAAAGTGCCTCATAGAAACTGATGAAATTATGAACTGATAAAAATGTTACTTCTCAAAATGCAAATATTTCAAACCTCTACGCTAGCATGACAGTATTGCTCTGAGGGCTGTAAGAAGTTACTTTAAGGAGAGATGTAACTGAGACAACTGACATGAGAGCAATCTAAAAGATGTTGGGTATTAAATGATGAGATTTTATAAAAAGAAGTTGAAAGGAAAGTAGTATATGAAGCCAAGGACATGCACTGGATATACTGCAGTAACACTGCAGAAGACAAACTGTTCACATAAATGCCAAAGTGAATCATGGAAACACACCACAGTATATCTAGAGATCAACTTTCAGCTAGCTAAATTGGGATTAACAAAGGAGGGTGGCCTGCACAGGAATCACCCATACAACTTCGTTTCTCTGAGAGGATATTCTGGGATAAAAGGAAGAGGATGGCCAAAGATAGATGACCTTTTCCCCTGAGCAAATGTTTTAACTTCAGGACAGGCACTGAGGGAATACTATCCTTTGGGATATTTTCTCTTCTTTAGACATTTCTTATGAGACATCTATGTATTTGAGTAGACTGTGGGCGCTTGCTACATAACTTCATTGACTTTTTTCTTTTTGATGCTTTTTTTTTTTTTTTTTTTTTTTTCAGTGAGCTTTAAGCAGTCAAAACACAGAACTTCTCCTTCAGGTGGATCTCACTAATATCAGTGGATTTGACCAGCTTCTACTGTGTACCAGATACACTAATATATTAAGCATCACTTACAGAATTCTTTCTCTACCTTAATTCTGWTGTTTTCCAGTTTCATCATGCAGACAAATGCTGCTGCATTCATTAGATTTGGGCTTGAAAGATGATCAGTTTTCTGTAGATGTAAAAAGAAATCATACCTTCATTTTCATCAGCCTTGSACTTCCATTCATATGGAGCTGACTGCATACGTAATAACTTAGGATTCTTTATCCCTATGCTAACTTCTTTGGTAGACTCTCTCTTCTGAAAAATGATTCAAATTATAGAAGTAGAAAATATCATTGCTAGAACCCCTTTATATCTTCTTTCCAAAACATGCATATTTTATGGGCCATGTGAGCGAAGCCATATATCTAGCTAGGCCTCTAAGGCACGATGGGCATTGGGTCAGGGTGGACCATATGCAGCAACACTCCTGCTCCCACTCTACATGACAGAGTGCATACTGTGCCAGTCAATCCAATAAATGTCCTGCAACTGCTTGGTAGTTGTTTTTCTCCACCCTCCTGAGTTGCAATATTTTACCCTCTGAAGAGAAAGACTTAACTACAGAGCCATCTCGCGGTTCCTCTCTCCACTTCAATCTGTCTTTCTAGTGTGTTCTTGCTGCTGGAAAACTGGATGTTGAGCATTATCTGATAATCTCTTCAGTATTTTCAAGTATTTACTAGATAACTGGGTCTTTTATGATTAATATGAGCATTAGAAAGATCCAAGACCAAGCCATTCCTGAGAAAAGTATAAATTTTAAAATAGCCAGAGTATGGTGAAGTCCTTATTTAAACATTGTTTTATCTTTTTTTTTTTCTTACTTGATATGCCACATTTCTGTTCAGAAAAGTTCCAGAAAGTTCCAGAGAATCCCGTTGCCCTGTGTGAAGGGTTGTATATTATCAATATAAGTATTGCTTCAGTTGGCCAGAGTTCAATAATATTAGCTATCCTACATAAGAACTGGGTGAGAAATATTAAATTCAGAACACCTATCTTCCATTACAAATTTATCAGTGCAAATAGAAAAAAAAGCACATTCTTTCTGTCAAAGACTGTGCATGGAGCTATGCCATTTTGTACTGGCAGCATCTAATGATATTTCAGTCTTCTCACTTACTTATCTGAAAGAAACACACCTGCAGGACTGGAAATGAACAGTTTCTCTCCTTTCAAACTCATATATTATTTAAAAATACAAAATATTACTTTGAAACCTGCTACATAATTTCTGAAAAATGTGTAATACTTACCCTACAGCATAACRGAGTTAAATCCAGTATATATGGGGAACTTTGCCAATGTGCTAACTAGAGTCTGTAGACATGTCTTGATATACTTGTGCTGTTCTCAAGGACATTAGTTGAGAAGAAGTGTGAAGATCAAGGACATATATGTGTCTTACAACCAATTCTTTTTATTTCAAATTTGCAGATGTACAACTGTGTCTAACATATTCCCTTAACCATACTATTGCATCCTAACCTTTTAAAGCCTTGCTATTTAAATGTGTAAAGTTGTTAAACATACTGGCAGAGACTCAGGAAGCAATGTGTTACTTTGTGCTAAAACTTAACTTGGTTAAGTAATCTCCAGAATTTTTTATATATTTTTATTCTTTTTGTTGAAGRTTATCTGTGAACAAATACATGTATTTTTACAGGTAGATCATTCACATTTTTTAAGCATGATGTATGGCTTCATTAAGTCTGCTTTGACTGCCCAACATTCTTTTTCCATTCGGTTGTTTTAAGTTTCAGCATTCTAGTTCTGTTCCATGTATTAACCTGAAGCATTTTTAACTGGGAAGGAAAAAATGTCCAATTACACGATACCAGGGCAAACATTTTGGAGTCTTTTGTAAGTATTTCTTATACACGTGACTTGCTTCCCCTTTCAYTAAGTATTTTTTGATGGAAAAAAGCCTGAAAAATATTTACAAAATTTACAAAGACTTAAAGCTTCCTAAAAAGAAGCATTTTTTAATTTTCAAAACAAGTTATTTCTATTTCCAACAACAGTGTTTCACCTTTTTGTTTTAAACAAGTAATTAATATACTGTTTATATAAATGTACTGTTGAGTATACTGTTAGCAACAATTTTTCCTTAAATATTCTCATCACAAAATTCTTAATTACAAACTTTTTATATAACAATCATTATATCTATATCTAAAGAAAGAGAAAAAGAAAAAAAAAGTTTTACATCCTGCTTTTCTTTACAGATTTACTCAATAGGATAAATAACCCTTTATGACAAGAAATTCTCAAAATAATATTGAGGAAAACATAGTTTTATTTGCTTTCTTTCAAAGAATTATAACACAGATACTCAATAGTAATTAAAAAAAMCCCAATCTACAGGAATATAAATTTTAGATTTCTAGCAAGAACGCAATACATCCCAGATGTAAAAAATCTGTAAAATGYTTCCTGACCTGAAAAGGTTAGTTCGCCTCGGGTCTCCTGAGATGCTGAACACCAGTAAAAATGTGCTCTGGAAGTTAAAGAAAGCAAAGATCTCCTAATAGTTCATGGTAGTTGAACGGACAGGATGTCACAAGGCTAATTGAACTTCTATCCTAGCTCTATTAGTCTCTTACTCCTATGACCTGAGTCACTTCTCTTCTCTGTTGTTTGCCTTCCACTCCAAGTTTTAGACTGAAATGTCTGACCAGACTAAAATGATTTTGGGGACTTGTATTTATAGAGAGTTTGACACCATGAGGATTTCAAATGGTTATGTACTGCTGCACGGGAAAGAAATCATAAGGGACATTTAGAGGGCAGTTAAAAGTTTTGTTCTTCTGTAGCAAAATTGGCTTAAGAAATACTCCCTTCACCTTATTCCTGGCTGCTGTTGCTGCACTTGTATTGCAGATTTTGACCCCTCTGTTGTGCCAATGCCATATTTTGGGGGAGAGAAGATGAGAAAGGACATTTTTAACACGGATCATTTCACTGCACAGGCTCAAATATAGTTTTTGTAACAATTTGGGGGGGAAGCAGGATATACGTAGTATGAAATCAGTTTCTGAGGATCTCTCTGAAGGGCTTTGTGGGAGAAGATCCTAATCCTTAATGTGGCAATGTAGATTTATATAAGTATATATGTTACATAAACTTTTTTTTTTTTTTAACCAGTAGTCAATTTTTTCTCTGTCAAGACCAAACTTAGAGCTATTACATATGTTTCTTCTGTAGCAACTGATAAGTAATTCAAAACAGTCTAAAGACTACAGTTCCCTGCTCTGTTCAAGGTGATTGTGAAGAAATGCAGAACTCCAAGTTAAAATCTTTATGGGAAAAAAGTTTGTATTTTTTGAGGAGAAAAAAAGGATGTCACAAGATGTTGTGTGAAGTGACAACAGACATGGATACAAATTTATGATTCACAGAATACCTTAGGTCTTAAAAATTTATATTGCCCTTTACTGCAGTGTACTAAAGTGTGTTTTTATAGGACTGGCTGGAATTTTGTGTTCAGATTCTTTATTCAACACAACAAAACTTTGGCTGACTATGACTATTACATTGATTGAATTCTTCTGTTCAAATTCTCTCTCTCCAAAAACTTTAAAAGCACATTGAGAGCCCAAGTGCTTTGCTTCAATACTATATACTTGATAAGTAAACTGTRTACTGAAAGCATTCAAGGATGCCAGTTAAAAAACAGCTCCTGGAGGCTTTAACACCTTGCCTGGGATAGCTGTAGCAATCTCAATCCTATTTGCAATATAGACACTCTATGTATATCCTGTAATCTATAGTTACTTTAAAGCCTAAAAACCTCACATATTATGAAAATAATGATATTCCTTTCTCCTTCATTTTCTTTTTCCCCATGGATACATATCTTATCTTCTACTGCTCATAGTAGTTTGTGGGRCTTCACTTCTGTAGACAGACATTATTGAGAACTTAGTAGAAATGTGGTGTCTGCCCAGCACTAGAAGTTGAATAACACCATTCATGTTATGTATTTATATCAATAACTTGTAGGCAGATGGTTGAGTTGCACAAAATGGAATATGTCACAGGTGCTCAACACTAAGGAAGGAATACAGCACTGTAAGAAATGACTATGTTTCTAGAAGAAAGCACATTGGTGCAAGTAGTCAGAGTAAATGTTTGAAAAGCTCATAAATAGTTCAGGTATGCAAAATAGATTATTAATATTATAGCAAGACAAAATTAATTTTAAAGCAGTCAT
>NW_028186535.1:4073452-4096977 GCF_003343005.1 Rhea americana
AAATGAAGACTGTCCTGGATATTTTTATGTTCTATTATTCCTTAGGCCATCTTTACACATCCTCCATCTTCCTGCACCACTCCAAAGCTGTGGTTAAAGTTTTTTATTCTTAGGTTCTGAAAGAGAGGGTGGAATGTAATTGTGTTTCATGGAATAATTCACTTTTAACTAAGAGCTTTGGGAAAACATTACTGCGAGCAAGTAAAAGCTTTTTCAGTAACAGTAGATATTCCCATCAGAGATCCTTGCATCTTCCTCCTATCTGCCAGATGAGATTTATGTTTATGCAATTGAAGAAATTGTAAAAATAATATGTGATTCAGATGGCTCTATACACAGGAGTAATAATGATCAGTATATAAAAATAGCAAACATAATTTTTGCATTGCCCATGGAATATATTCCTCTGCTGTTTATAAATAGAAATAAATAACAAATGGTTTAACCAAAATATTAAAAATCTCTTCTTGCTATTGCATTTTATGTGGCAAACTGTTTGGATCTTTCTCAGACTTGTTGTATGGCATGACTGAGCCCAGATGCTTGTCTGCTTCCATAGCACTACAAATTCAATCAATTAACAATCAGAAAAAGCTTGACATTTACTAAATAGTTTAATAAAAGTAGTTTATTCTCCTCTTATACTTGAGTCACTGACTTTTGTTTAGTTTCTTCTCCCAGCATCTCTCTACACTAAACAGTCTTATATTTAGTAATCCCTAAATCTCCTGAAATCAGTTAATATTGCTGTTTACTTTAAGAGCAGGAAGGGCCTCTGGTTATTAGCTGTCTCAGTGAACATTCACACGGCAGTCGTGTAAGCAAAATCCATGGAAAGTAAACAGGATTTGGCAAATTTTTCAAACCGTGCATCGGAAATTTCGCAACTGATAGGGATGTTTTATATCACAGCTCTAACCCATGTTAACATTACTCAGAGATAAATGCCCTTGATAAACCCTATCATTTTCACACTTTGAGTGTAAAGTGCTGAAATAAAAAGCTGATGAAGCATAAAGTGTTGAAGTAACATGTTATTTTCAACATTTTATCTGTCATTTGCCATTTATTTCAACACTTTATATAGTACATTAAATACTCATTTGTCAGGCAAGCATTTGAAGGCCYGAGGAGAAACAGATGCCCTGGAGCAGCAGCAAACACAGGGGCACCAGTGATGGGTCAGAGATCATTAGAGGAAGACTGAAGTAGCTAGGAACTCTACAAGGCCTAAGATTGCTGGACGGATCTGTGAAGATCCAGGGGAAGCAGACGTGAGAAGCAGCATTAAGGGTGTTGCAGAGAGAAAGCTCTTCAGGGACATTATGAGACTGGCCAAGCATGGCAGGAAAAACACAAACACCACCTGCACACCTTTCACACAAGAGTGTGAAAACAAAATGGTGAGGGATCACTGCCTGCTCATAGCAGCATCAGTATATGGCTGCCTGAGTACCRAAATACACTGCACTGACCAAGTCTTTGATATGTTGGGAATAACCCTCTCACTTTCATGCAGTGGAAACTTCCTCAGACAGGGCTGTCCATGCTTCTCAGGCCCATTGTCACCTTCTGTGTAAAATCTCAACCGTTTCAGAAAAAGACATTGATTTAAATGATTTTGTGGTCAATTAGTGGGTTCTCTACCTGATAGTCAAATTGACTCAAGATCTGAATTTAAAGAATATTACACAAAGTGCATTAAGCCCATGTGAGCATCTTTTAAAGTTAACCAGACTAAGTGAAATACTTGCACTGTATTTCTGAGGCTGTTCACATGACTGTTTAATGTTCTTTAAATATGCTACTTCGAATTCTGATCTTTAATTAATTTGAATTAATATGTCTTAATGTCTTTGATTCAACATGCTGAAATAAAAATCTAGGAGCAGACAGGACAGTTTTCYTCCTTTTTATCATTTACTGCTCACAGAATCGTAAAATGGTTGAGCTTGAAAAGGACTTCTGGAGATCATCTAGTCCAAACCTCCTGCTCAAGCAGGATCACCTAGAGCAGGTTTCTAAGGATCACATCCAGTTGAGTTTTGAGTATCTCTGAAGATGGGGACTCCACAGCCTCTCYGGGCAACCTGTTCCAGTGCTCAGTCACCCGTACAAGAAAGAAWTTTTTTCCTTATATTCAGACAAAGCTTCCTGAGTTTCAGTTTGTGGCCATTGCCTCTTACCCTATCACTGGGCACCACTGAACAGAGTCTGATCCTGTCCTCACTAAACTCTTCCCTCAGATATTTATGCACATTAACAAKATCCTCCTTCAGTCTTCTCTTCKCCAGGCTAAATAGTCCCAATTGTCACAGCCTTTTCTTATGAGAGATGCTCCAGTTCCTTTACCATCTTTCTGACCCTTGACTGGACTTGCTCCATCAGCTCCATATCTCTCTTGTACTGTGGAGTCCAGACTCAACGTAGCACTGCAGATGTGGTCTCATTGCATCATTACTTATGCTTCGTTACCAGTGTGAATGTGGGAATGCAGGAAACTTGGAAGCCTGGTCCTCGACTCTCTTCTTTTTTTCTTCCATATCACTTTTGCTCCAGTCATAGACTGATGTGGACCAGAACTTACTTTACCTGCCTTAGGGGTATTGAGACCTGAGGGCCCAAGACATGAGAATGTTTACCAGGCTAGTACTTGGACTTAGTAAGCAGGGTTTATTTAGCTTACAGATCACTGCTTCAAGCAGTTTGTTCTCTTGAAATTTGGACATACTGAGACGGCAATGTTTTCTCAGGACTTTCTGGTGGATGGCACAGTGTCTGGATTAAGGTTTATGTACTTGTACTTACTTGTAAATACTTCAACAGCAGCCGGTGACATTTTCTTAATAGGATAAGCAGAACTAAGAGACTTTTTTTTTCTTTTTAGGTTTTATTTTCTTCTCCAGGGTTTCACTAACTAATTAAATAGGCAAGGAGAATTCTTCTACTTTAAAGGTGAATATATTTGCTTTACATGGTACTAAAAACATATATTTGTATAGTGGTGTGAATGTGGTAAGCTATTGGCATAAGGAAAGAACGAACAAAACAGCATATACTCAACAAAAGTTGCTTGAGAACAGTGCTGTTTTTCATACCTACATGAAAATTCAGTGCTAGCCAACTATTACTCAGCTACTGAAGTTCACAGTTTGAGCAAAATTAAGCTACATAAAACAGCCAAATTTAGGCCTGAAACTGCAAATAAGGCTATTCTAATTTGGCACTAAATGAAGTAACCTAGCGTAGAAAAAAACAGTGGGTTTTTCATTTTTTTTTGGAATGTAGAAATCACATTTCCACAAAACAAATACATATTTTGATAAATTTTAAAGATAAAAGCACTTATTAAAGCACTCATTAATTTACTGGTGTCATTCTAGTTGAGGTCATTTAAGAGAAACAAAATTCTGACCTGTCCTACCTACCAATATGAATTGTTTGGAGAACATGTGCTAAAAAATCAGGGTTCTGATTTGGTGTTACCAATATGACAGTTTTCTCTTTATTTTCTATTAGGAGAATAGACTCTCTAAACATTGGATCACATAGTTTGTATTATTCAGTACATTTTGAAAAATGGACCAAAATGACCCTCTTTTAGGTCTGTTTACTTGTGTAAAATTGCTCTAAGGAATAATTTGACCTACTGGCATTTCATTTTCTTAGATCAAAATATCTTACTACTCCCCCGAGAAACCATGATTTAACATAATGGTTCAAAGTTATCATATTGGCTRTCTTTAGCAGGTATGTGTTGAAACTGCTTGAAGAATTCATGCAGTTTCACAAAATCTACTAAAAATCAGAACTAATAGGAAAGAACATAAAACATATAAAAATAATTAAATAATTAATCCTGCTGGTGTCCCTTTTATGCCTATTTCCATGCTCTTTTCATGGTATCCAATAATGTCTCTTTCCTCTTGATCTCAAATATTGAGAACAGAAACCCCATCTCCACTGCCTAGACAAATCTCTCAAAATCTGCAAGTGGCAAATCAGAGATTATATTTTCATATACTTTGGATAGTTCTTTAAAAATCTAAGTCAGCTTGCTCAAAATTGGCTTGTTTAGCTTTGACCATTCTGTGTATTCCTAAAAATTGGTTTATTTAGCTTTGACTATTCTGTATATTCCTAACCTGATACCTGGATATGCAGAATAATATGTTTTTTTTTTCTTTATTGCAGAAAGAAAGGAGTATTGCATGTGTAACTTTTTTTTTAATTTAGGTATAGTTACTTGTTTCTGCTCTGGCAGAGAACTTCTTCTTGGACAGCTGCCAGGACCCTACATTTAGTCTGTTCATTAGAGTCTGTATTTCCATGTGGACTGAACAGATGAGAAACACTATCTGTGATCTCCAAATACGCACTAAATAAAYATCTTTCCACCAGCACTCCCCAGCACTAAGATCTAGTCTTCTTCCAGACTAATTGCCTGTGAGCTGATCCTACACAAAACCTTTTCATAGCTGCTGTGTGTTGCCTGGAGTTTGACTTGAACCTGTGGATCCCTTGGATTATTCTTCCATGCTTTTGAGAACGCGATGGTGGCTAAAGTAAGAACATAGAGTAAGCAAATGAGTTTAGAGCCAGGCACATTTTACAGAGCGTAACACCTACAAAATCTAAAATCTAAAATGCTATGAAAAAAACAACACATATCTGTAACACATAACCTTTCCTTTTTCTGTGTCCTAACAATTTTGGGGTTTCAACTAGTCTTTTTATAATCATAAACACTTTACCTTTCTACCTGGACTAGCCTTTTCTTCCATTTTTGGTCAGCAACGTAGAGGCTTTGTTGAGAAATTGTCTTGATTTTCCAGGTCCCATGTCATGCATAGCCTCAGCATGACTTCAAGAAGAAGGTTCCTATGGGCAGGGTGAGCTGGTTTAACTGCTCATCCCACCTGATATGCAGTGCTACCACTTCATTCTCTTTCTTTGCTCCTTTTTACTTCCAACTAGTATCTGCACACTCCTGCTACATGTTTTGCTTCAGCTGTGGACCCTACTGTGAGCTAATTGAATTCACTAACCTCATAAAAGTCCAGGGAAGAAGAAGAAAAAAAAAGTGAATCCTCTTTTCTACTCAGTGAATTGAATCTGCTTCAGGAAGGCTCTAATGAGTGCTGGAGCCTGTGAAAAGGAGGGGCAGAACTATTATGTGGGAGGTAAAATACACAAGGAGAAGAGAAGACCGCTTATCTGGTGATAACAGTCTTGAAGACTGGCTGAACTTTGCATAGAAACATAGTAACTCATTGCTTAATTATCGCACACCTGATGTCCAGATTGAAAAATCACTTCACTGTTGTAGGCTGGTGGAAAGCAAGATTATTCAGGTCACTGAATATTTATTAAATTCTCTTGTTACTTTTCTACTAACAAGCAATGAAATAGGTCTTTGGTATGTCGTTGCCAATTTCAGGCACATATGGGAATCAAAAGGTAAAAGTGAAAGACCAATATCATCTGCAATAAGAACTGGCATCCTCAGACAAAATTTATTTTTCASGATGATGAGGATATGGATAGACATGTCTATATGTATTCTAGCCTCTATATGTACTCTAATCCTAATAAGAAGTGTATTTTTTCATCAAAATCACTCCTATTATGGATTAAAAATGGGATGGTTTATCCTACAAAAAAACACCACTGAAGAAGAACATAAACAAAGACCAAGCACTCTCTGTTTCATAAACTTTATCTTTTCTCATAACAACTTATTTCTCCAGTATAGCAAGCACTGAGAGGCTTATTTATATATATAACAGTTATTTAACAATGATTTTTATATCCTGAATTTAAAGATATTAGTTTTAGAAGACAATATTTCTACTATGCTGATTGGCAGGGAGGCTGTGTGGAATGTTTCAAACAGCAAAATTAAATGACTTTATACCATTCTTGTACCAAAACGCTTGTAGACTTACATCTACCTTTGACACTTTGAGAAGGTTTTCTACACATGTATTGAAGATAAATGACTAAATGCAAACGCAGGAGATGCCACCAAAGAAAAGACTCTTTACTGCCACTGCAACACAGTGAACAGTGGTGGAGGCTGAATGCAGCAGCAGATCTCCTCTTCCCTCTAGACAGGGAGCACATGCTGCTCGAGGCCCTGCCAAGGGAAGAGTAACCTTATACTTTCCTCCCTGCTGCACTAATACTTGTTAAATGGAACCAGGTCATGGAAATTTAACAAGTTGTAGAGAATTTGCCGTATAGACCTTGCAAGATATAGCTTTTTATTCCTTTTCTAGGAGCTGATATGGTTCCTCTAACCATAGCACTGGAAGCTGTGGATGCAGAATTGGAGAGGCCAGGCCTGCAGCAATGTGCACCAGATGATTTGATGCAAATGCACAGGTTACTGTCTTCAAAACCTGACTAAAAGAATTGACTGTGAATTGAAAAGGAGACATTGAAGAAAATGATCACTTTGCCCTTGGGAAAATGCACCAGTGTTGGAGTCATTCTGAAACATTTTAAGGGCTTTATCAAGTTTTCAGAATTTTTCTCTCTCTCTCTTTTTTCTTTTCTTTTTCTTTCTTTCTTTCTTTTTTTTTTTTTTTTTTTTTTTTTTTTTTTTTTTTTTTTTTTTTTTTTTTTTTTTTTTTTAAGAGCTGGAGCAGCTTAACTTGCTATGGGTGAACCTATTATTCATTCTTTCCTCCAACTGCCTTAAAAGTTAATTCTGTATTTATCCGCACCAGCTTTGAAAAGGATTTTGTTACAAAATACTGTTTCTATGAAAATTAATGCTATTGGTTTCATCTGAAGTTTCCTCAGAAACAGTTTCTCAGGGGTAGGGTAGAGTTTCTGCTGAAAGTCAAAGAGAGGATATAAGTGTGCACAATATACAGTTGACTTAGCAGCTCTCTCACTGCAGGAATATCCACAAAAGGATGTAAATTCTTTACTATACCCTAAACTGAAGAGACTTTTTGAAATAAAGTAAGCTAGCAAAGAGCTTTCTGAAAGAACAAGCCTAAACTATTTAGAAATCTAATTAATATTTTCCCAGCATCTGTTTTATTAAAGTCTGGAGAAGAGAGGAAAAAAAACACGAGTTCCTTTTTTTTTTCTCCCCACAGGAAGAGAAGTGTAGTATGGTTTATTTACCATATGGATAAAATTCATAGTCTAATGGGTGTTTATCATCTTGGATGAGAATGAAACAATGGGAAGAGAGAGGGTTAAATTTTTGGATAATGCATGAGAAGGTACCACTGTTAAGGTTTCTATGCATTACGAAGATGCTGTGTAGTCTGGTAGACAAGAAGCAAGAAAACTCAGCCTATTTGAATTTTATTTTATAGCAACCTGCTGATGAGATGAGGAAAAAAGGACATTGCTGTAAGAAGAGGAAGTAAAGAAGAGAGGATGATTTGTTTACAGTGAAGGAAAATGATGTAGAAAGAGAAATTTCTCAAAGATTTTTATCTTTCTACTATTTTATTTCTTTGGGGTTCAGCGTTTTAGAAATTAGAAGGATAATCCTTTGCATATGATACATATGTTGGAGATATGTTTGGAGTGGAAGACTTTTGGAGATGATTAGCATAAATCAGGCTTTTTATTGTGTATTAAAAAGAAAAACTGATTTGTATTTCTTTATCTCTGGGATACTGAATTTCAAGTCCTCTCTTTCCTGTTGAATGTCAGCAGGAATATGCACAAAATCTTTCCATGGTCCATCCAGGACAGCAAGTTTTCAGGTCGTCAATGCTCAGTTTTCCCTGTCAGAGCTCTTCCAATTGGCATAAATTACTTCAACACTAATTGAGGCAGAAAGAAGGAGAATTAGAACAACTTAATGGTTTTTGAATGCTTCTAATGTTTTGTAGGTATCAAAGTGACACCTCTGAAATGGTTTTCTTCTCTTCTGTGTRTGTCTAATTTGATCAACCACAACTATATATTTTCAATAACTAAATTATTGGCTGATCAAATTTATCCACCCTTGGTGAAAATATAATCATATTATCACACTGTTTTTGTGTGTTTTTTTTTAAGAAGAAGAGCAATTATATTCCCCTAAGATTTAAATGTTCACCATTCATAACAGAAGCACAAAGGTTATCACACAGAAGTTAAGGACATATATATGATTTCTCTGCAAAGCTAATTTTGTTTTGTGTACAGTCTGAATCCAAATCTCACTTTTCCTTGCCTTTCCTATGCTACTTGTCACTAACTGCACATAAACTCCCTTTTTTTTGAAGTAGGAGAGATTTTATTTTAGGATGGATTACTCAGCTAGTCATATAACTGAAAATATACTTGTGGGATGCCGTGACAGTCTCAGGTTCTTTGCTAACTAACTGGACAGTAATATATTTCCACATAGGCTTGTGGAGAAACAATAAACATATTAGTATGACTGCATATATTTTACCTGTGCTAGAGGTTAAACTAGTATTCGTTTTCAGAACAAGATTCTAGTTTCCCAGACTAGCTACAAACTAGGCAAACTCTACCTGTACCTTTATGTTCTCTGTGCTGAATATTTCAATATGTAAGACATTAGAACATCAATGTCAATGTTATTGAAGTCAGACTGATAGAACATGTTACAAAGGAGGTAAATAAAGGAATCTTTTGGAGTTAGCTTGTTCAGGACCTTTCTAGCTGCATTGTTGCCAATACTTAAAAATAAAAGACTGACTACCAAGTGAAAAGTTTATCGTTGTTATGGATGCATTAAAAAACAAAGATAAGAGTTTCAAACATTGAAAATCTGATAGGTAGTTCTGTTTTGAGTCTTCAGAATAAAATGTGGAAAAATTATAAAATTTTAATGAATAAGCCTGTGAGAAGTGTAAATCATATACTGAATGAGCTTCATAAATGAAGAAAGTCTCTGCATAGTAGATAAACCCTGATAATTCAAGTCCTTGTAATGGATCCAAATGATCTTGTTGATTTGCAGGGGATTCAAACAGCAAGCTTTGAGAAACTACAAGTGAATCAATATGCATGTTACACATAAACTGACAAAGATGAATTAAGCTGTTTTATCTATCATAACCCTCTCTGGATTATTCATACATTACCTTCACCATGTCTCATGTAGTAAGAGTAAATCAAGTTTTCTGTACCATCGTGCCTGTCATCCTGTCACATTTTAATGTCAACATTGTGTTTATTAGGGACATTCTGCCCAGGGGAATTTTCATTTTTGTCTTTCAATCAGTGAAGAGCGCATATACCACTGCGCCCCTGCGTTTTTGCATAACGTCACACCAGCTTAGCAAGTTGGTGACTAATGTGCTGCCATAATAAGCATCAAGACTTTATCAGATATGTTCTATTGAAATTTATAATTTTGCGTTTTCATTTTGTATTTTCATTGTTTAGTGACCATTTTTATTCCCAGTGCTTCCGATGTACAACTACAAGACTGCAAGCAAAATGAGGGCTGAATGAACGATTAAATCATTATGATGGCCAAAATTTCATGAAAAATTTTCTGTCATTAAGGAAGGCGAGATAAAGTAAACAAAACATCAGAGCAGCAAGCCAGTGCACTGATATGACAGTCATGACACCTCTAGTTAGAAGCTGAAGGTCAACTGTACACGCTATGTAAAAGCATTCATAAATACTGAAAAAGTGAGTCAAACATTTTCTGTTGTGCCATGAATCTATTTACTGAGACACCTCTTATTAAGCAAGCTCTCTGATATGATTACTATATGATTGCTTTAATCAACTTTTGCTCTCTAGCACCTTGCCACAGTTGGAACTGTAGCGTTTCAGTAAAGTGATATCCATTTTAAGAGTGAATATTCCAAAAGATCAAGATAAATCATAAAAAGCATAAAATGTGTGTGCTTTGTGAAACTATAAGCTGATTTTCAGAGGTACAGGTCAGATATTTGCTTGTATCTTTTATATTCCTTAGAAAGAACCCTTTTAGCAACTTATTTATGCTTTAGTCTGGGGATAAAACATTCACAAAGCAGTATTGCTAAACTGAATCCGTGGCCAGCAGAGTGCAATAGAATTGTTCATCCTAATAAAAAGAAACAAATCTTACAAGATTATGTCCTTTATTATTTACAAAATGTTCTATCGTATGACTTGAAGCTCTAGCTAAAACATAAAACACCTTTTCCTGCTACCTCATCCTCAAATATAAGTGCTGAAAATAGTAAGATTTACTTAGGTGACTTTTTAAACTTTTTATATTATTTATTTTAATAATATATATTTAGACATAGAAGCTAACTTGTATGAGCATGAATATCTCATCTTACTGAGAGAATGGGACAGGAACTGCAGCATAAATGAACAAAGAAAAAATAATCAGTGAGCATCCGCCTACATACAAGGAATTGCAGGGTCAAGCTATGTAAGGACTGTAAGAAAGAAGTCCATGCTTGAAAGAATAAGCCACTTCTTTACTCTTCTATTTAGAAGGGAATTCCTAAGTCACTTTAGGTTCCTTAAAGAGGACTTAAGAARAATTTAAGCATCAGAATTTACTGTTGTTGTGGAGATTTCCTTTGCAGTTCTTTATAGTTATGGAGCCTCAGAAGTGCTGGCTTCTTTCAAGCATGAAATTCCGGTCATGACTAAAGTCTGACTGCTGTCCCTGTAACGAACCACAGGGTTCTGAGTATAGTCACCTTAATTCTGCTCCAGAAGCTCTTTTTAGGCCATTCTCAATCATCTTTGAAAGGTCATGGAGATCAGAGGATTGAGGACAGTCTGAGGACTGAAAGAAAGACAATGTCACTCCAGTCTTCAAAGGACAAGAAGGAGAATGCAGGAAACTACAGACCAGCCAGCCTCACCTCAGTCCTTCTAAAGATGATGGAGCAGGTCATACTAGATGTCTCCTTAAGCTGAGAAGGAAGACTATCAGCAATAGTCAGCATGGATTCACAAAGAGAGAATCACAGAATCACAGAATCGCAGAATCAAGGTTGGAAAGGACCTCTGGAGCTCTTCTAGTCCAAACCCCCTGCTCAAGCAGGGTCACCTAAAGCATGTTAGACAGGATTACATCCAAGTGGGTTTTGAACATCTGCAGAGAAGGAGACTTCACAAACTCTCTGGGCAACCTGTTCCAGTGCTCCGTCACTCTCACAGTGAAGAAATTCCCACCTCACATTCAGGCAGAACTTCCTGTGGTTCAGTTTGTGTCCATTGCCTCTTGCCCTGTTGCATGGGACTATTGAAGAGTTTAACCTGATCCTCTTGACACCCTCCCTTCAGATACTTACACACATTGATAAGATCCCCCCTCAGTCTTCTCTTCTCCAAATCATGCTTAACCAATCTGATAGCCTTGCATGATGGAATGACTGGCTGGGTAGATGAGGGAAGAGCAGTGAGTGTTGTCTACCTTGACTTCAGCAAGGCTTTTGACACTGCCTCCCATAACATCCTCCTAGAGAAGCTCAGGAAGTGTGGGTTAGACGAGTGGAGAGTGAGGTGGATTGAGAACTGGCAGGAAGGCAGAGCTCAGAGGGTCGTCATCAGTGGTGYGGAGTCTAGTTGGAGGCCTGTGGCTAGTGGTGTACCCGGGGGGAGGAGGGGTCATTACTGGGTCCAGTCTTGTTCAGCCTCTTCATCAGTGACCTGGATGAGGGGACAGAGTGCCTCCTCAGCAAGTTTGCTGATGATACCAAGCTGGGAGGAGTGGCTGACACACCTGAGGGCTGTGCTACCATTAGGTGAGACCTGGACAGGCTGGAGAGCTGGGCAGAGAGGAACCTCCTGAGGTTCAACAAAGGTAAATGCAGAATCCTGCACCTAGGGAAAAATAACCGTAGGCACCAGTCCAAGCTGAGAGCTGACCTTCTGGAGAGCAGCTCTGCAGATAAGGACCTGGGAGTGCTGGTGGACGACCAATTGACCATGAGCCAGCAATGTGTCCTTGTGGCCAAGAAGGCCAATGGTCTCCTGGGGAACATTAGGAAGACTGTTGCCAGCAGGTCGAGGGAGGTGATCCTGCCCCTCTCCTCAGCCCTGGGGAGGCCTCACCTCAAGTCCTGTGTCCACTTCTGGGCTGCCCAGGACAAGAGAGACATGGAGCTACTGGAGAGAGTCCAGCRTAGGGCTACAAAGACGACCAGAGGGCTGGAGCACCTGCCCTATGAGGAACGGCTGCGAGAGCTGGGCCTCTTTAGCCTGGGGAAGAGAAGACTGAGGGGGCATCTTATCAGTGTGTACAAGTACCTGAAGGGAGGGTGTCAAAGTGATGGGGCTGGATTCTTTCCAGTGGTGCCCAGCAGCAGGTCAAGCAATAACACACACCAACTGAAACACAGGAAGGTTTGTCTGAATATGAGGAAAAACCTCTTCCCTGTGAGAGTGACAGAGCCCTGGAACAGGTTGCCCAGAGAGGTTGTGGAGTTTCCTTTACTGGAGTTATTCAAAATCAAAAYCCGCTTGACATGATCCTGTCTAATATGCCCTTGTTCCCCTCTGGCTTGAGCAGAGGGTTTGGACTAGATGATCTCCAGAGGTCTCTTCGAGTCTCACCCATTCTGTGATTCTGTGTTTTATGTGACTCTGCTTATTGGGACATTCAGTTCAAAATATGAAACATCAGAACAGATGGCAACAAATGAAGTATTTTTCAGTGAACCTAGAAATTTCAAATAGATGTAAGAATAGGAAACTTTTCAACTACTTAAGAGAAATGGAGTTGAATAATACCTTTATGAATAAATATGATTATTTGTTCCTATGTACACTAATGAAGAAATCAGATTACAAGATATATTCACTGTAACATGAGTAATGAGGAAAACAGTGTAAAATTAACACTRGAAGACATAGTACTAGGTTATCCTTTAAAAACAAATTCATGGAGAAGTCAGGGCTCTCTAGAGAGARAGGCTAAGAATTAAGAGCCTTTCATAAGAGAAAAAAATAAAAGTTTGTTAATCATTGACAAATAGATTTGTGAGTGAATGGCATATTACTTTTTGCATTCTCTCATGTGAAATGTTGCTGTCTTTTTAAGCAGCCTGTAGGAGCTTTTTTAAGCTTGCTTCCAGTTCATCAAAATCAAGTGGCCATAGAATAGGAAAGAATAAGCAGTAAAGTTGATATATTTGAATCTAGCATTAAAATTCAACAATAATCCTTCTCTCTTGGAGTGTGCCTCTATTTCAGTGCAATATAATTAATTTATTAGTAGTTATTAATGTACTGGTAGCAATATCCTAGAACAAGGGCTGTAACTCAAGAGATCAAGTTTACTAAAAAGCACTGTGCTTCTAGTGGCTCCCTCATAAAGGGAGACTTGATACACAATATTTGAAAGTCCATATGGAATGAAAACATGTTTACCAGGAGCAAGAACACGACTTATGAGYCTAGTATTTTGTATTATAAAGGGCTACTATAGCATATGTGTAGTAGAAACTGATGAGAAAATTTATCGCGTCTTTGATTTTTTTTTTTTTCCTAATAAACCACATAAGCATGCAGAGTCCGTTTGTCTTCTTTATGACAATCTGACACAGTCTGGGAAAGTAAGTTCATTGTTCATTAGAGAAATGCTGCCCAGAGGCTCTTTTCAAAAACTTTGTGTGTTTCAATTAGAAAAAAAAAAGAAGCCTGAATGTTTTCAATAGGCCTACACTTCAATTCTGATATACTGTCATCACCAGTATTGCAGGAAAAAAAGTGGTATTTCTTACTATGTTGTCTTGTAGATCAGTGTCACTTGGGAAATATCACGGCCAGCTTTATAGGCAACTGTCCTATTTTATATGTAGGTATATCTTAAAGAGCTTTATATCTGACAGGCTTTCTTGCGGTGCATTACTTTCCGCTCAAGTAGAAGTCTTATTTTATTTCTCTTATATGATAAAATGTATCCTTTGTTTACCACTAGGTCCATTTGTAGTTTAATAGCATCTTTACCGTCTCCAGTTTTGAAAAATCTAACAGTGTCTTCCCAGGGCATTGGTCATTGCCCTCCATTTTCTTTTTACCTTTAAACCTGCTCAATTAACTTTTGTCACCTTAAAAGCCTTCCACACAACACTTTGCTCCAGTTGTTGAAGCATATGTAATTACATCCAACAGAACCTGTCCTGGAGCAAGTTGGTTTCATACAATTTTTATACAATCTCTTTTCATTATTTAAACAGAGTGAAATCTTTAGGACAGTGTGATTAAACTGAAATTGGAACTATTCAAGGTATGGTACTCTGAAAAAGGCAGACTCCTGCCATTCTTGCTTATTTGAAAGTAAGAAAAACTTCAATCTACTTGGCACAGATATTAGCCATATATCCAAGACTGTCATCATTATGATTTTTCATGAGTTCATATTAGGGTTCATTAGTACTTTATGGCTTTGGTTGAAGCTTAATTCAGTGGAAAGTGATTCAGTGATTAATATCACATTACAAGCCTATCTAAAAATCTTTTCTGATGTTACTAGAGAAATTCTGTAAAGACAAATTTGAGAAGTTAAAACAAATTGGGTAAATGTTATGCAAACAGTTCCAGTGAGGTGTTTCTTCAGGCTTAAGAGCTCATAACTGCCAGCACAAAATACATGGATAAATGTTGTAAACGGATTACTAAAGCTTGTTGAGATGGGAATTTCTGCTTCCTGAGACATTCCAGATTGGATGGGAACAAAACACCAACATTGAAACCTCCTGCTTTGCAGAACAAACTATTTTGGGCCCATAACCTCATCTAAGACCAGGCAAACTGAGCAGCATGCCAGTTAGCTGGGGAGCTGGGCAGCAGGCAAAGTCAGGACTGGGCAGGCAGCCAGCCAGGCAGCTTGCAAGTCCATCTGTCAGTCAGGCAGCCAGAGAGCTGGCAAGTTAAGTTGGTGGTTGGCTCCCCGACTGCTCACTGGGGCAAGCTGAAGCTCGTCAGCCAAACAACGTACCTGCCTGCCAGAGCAACAAGTAGGGTATCCCTGCTGCCCACTGGTTTTTATCAAAGGCTCCCAAAGAATGCATGTATTTTGGGGGAAAGYGTCAATTTTAATCTTCTGATATGAAAATATTCCAGGAGAATATGTATGTTTCAGCCAGCTCTACTTCTTACAAAAAAYGTGTGTTTTTCTTATATTCAGTAGATAGTTACCATGATAGGCTTAGCTGTCTGCAGAAAGACTTAGATCACATTTAGGACCTTCACTTTACAGTTATGAAATGTGACTTACCTGCTGCTCAGTTGCACGTAACTCACCATTCAAGTTCATATTTTCAAGGTGTTCTGTTTTTTGTACATTTGCAGAACTGCCTCATGTTCAGCACCGTGCCATCTGCTACCACCTAATTCCACAAGAGATCCACGAATTAGACATTTCTACACCTAAGTCTCTGATTAAATTAAATTTAAATTCTTAAAGTGTATGTAGGTAACCYAGAATTCACATAGATGTGCAACATACTGATGTTATAAAAAGCTATTATACCTGCTACTTAGAAAAGAACCCCATTATTCCRTTTCCTAAGGACAGGGCAGACCTGRGACCTCCTCCTAGAAAGTGGAAAATGTTTGCCTGCCTTGTGGGAGTAACATAGTGGGGCAAAAATATTCAAGATCAGAGAKACAGAGCATGGAAAGATTCTGATGTTCACCTCTGCCAGGAGGCTTGAGTTCTCACTCTTGTTTCATGTCTGTTTCTACATTTTATAGTAAGGAGTCACTGTATAAAATGAGGGGTGTTGAAAACAGGGGCTGAAACTCTATCTGCCTGTCACAGGTGGGTATCACACCACTAGGCATATATAATTATTCATATTTAACTTTTTTTTCCTGAAAATTTTAGTTCCTCTTGAGCACCCCAGACTTGATGGTTGGAGTAGAAAATGCCAAATTCACCATATTCTACAGCCTACAGTAAGGACACTCCCTCTAATCATAGATGTTTATTTTAACATCAGCTTTTCACAACTGTTCTGTTAATCTAAAAGGTGAGTGATGCTGTCCCTGCACAGTGTGCTTTAAAAGACTGAACTCCTCCCAGAAGGAAAGTCTGCCACCTTAGGCTCAGGAGAGGAGGCTGGTAGTTCTTGTACCTTGGCTAAAATGCCTCAGCTCCAGATAAGGCAGTACTAGAGACACATCTGGGGCCACTAGATTAATTCTTCATCCAGTAATCAAAAACCCCAGGACTCTGTGACCCCTTTSCCTCACTTCCCAAACCTTTATGTCCATGCTACTCTTGGGGCTGCATTCCAAGGTCAAGAGGGCACAGCAGCATCTTGTTCCCAAATTTTGAATTTGCAAGTGCATGTGGGCACATCTGTGTGTATGGGGAGGGACTGGGATTATATAAGATGTCATATTTCAGGATAATCAGAAAAATATACTCTAAATGCTACAAAGCTCAAGTTTTGTTAGCATTGTTAACTGGTCTTGAATCATTATCACAGAATTTAATTCAGTAGCACGCTATGAAGATATGTGACCTGGGATCTTACTTATACTGCTCTGAACAAGATCTGGAATCTAACTTTGTACTGACTAACCTAGACTGACTCTCACACCTGTGTATGAAGGACTCGGTATTTTTTGATTATACACAAGGTCAAAACCAGGAAAGAATAAGATGAAGCATGAAGGAATCCTGCTGTTTTTTGACTTCAGATAGAAGTTTTTTGACTGTAGAAGAGCCAAGAGACTGATATATRAGAGAAAAGCTTAGGAAGACAAAAGAAGAAGAAATAAGTGAGAAGTAAAGAGAATTGAAAACATAAAAAAGTTTAAAACTTTAAAGAGGAGAAAATTTAGGATTCATAGAAGTCATACATGTAAGAGAGATTTTTCCTTTTCTTGTGTCTGTTTCAGCAAAACAGATAGTCAAATACCAAATAGAATTATCGAGTTGAGAATCTAGCTAAGATTCTTACAAAATATGTAATAAATCAACAATATATGCATTTAGGGCACTATTAGAAAGCAATATGAATACTGACTGTAAAAAAGGCAGATACCAGGTCAGAGCTCAAGATCTCATAGAATGAAGGCAGGCTTTTGTGGGAATTCAGAAAGCAACAAAATACAGTACTTAAACTGAAAATTGTCATTGTGTGATAAACATGTTTATCCAACATGTCTGTATCCTGAAAAAGGCATAGGGCTGTTGCATTCAGTCTTTAAGGGCTCAGCATACTATAGCAATATCAGAAAGTCATKCTCTCTACCACAAGATAACTTATCTGCTTTTCTGGACTTTTCTGTTTCTGATAGGTGGCAAATTTGAATCTTTTTTGTTAAAACATATGATAAAGTGTAGCACACTTTAGATTTCCTGTTCTTTGAAATGATGGACAAATGATTTGCAAGCAGTATTGGCAAGAAAAGATTCTTTTCCTTATTATCCCCTGCTACCTAGCCAGCTGAGAGGACTCTTGGAAGGTCTTGGGACCTCTCCTTGGAYGTAATATTCTCAATTTGAATGCCCATTTTGGAGGAAAATGTTTGATGCAGCACTCTGAGAGTCCATTTATGTCTCTCCTAACCCTACAGAAGACTTTCCTCAGCCTTTGTGACTTTCATCCCATGACTCACACATTTCCCATGGCTCCACAGATGAGTCACCTCTGCTTTTCTCAGTGCCTTAGTAGAAACAAAAGAAGCAAAGAACCCAGAGAGGACCTGACAGGATCAAATGTAATAATGCAGATGTCATGATAATGTCATTGTATATTTATTTGATATGATTTGGTATCGGTTACTTTACAATCACTGTATTACCATAATATCGTATATTGCCCATTGATCCTTTGTACCACTTGGCAATAGCCAAGGGAGTTAACCTCAGTTCTCCTGCTGAGAATTTCACCAATACAAAAACAATCCCTGTCAATGAGAAGACCAGGTAATCAATTCTTCTCAGCAGCCCTGGAGAAAAAAGAACTACAGATCTACTATAAGAGATAAATGTTGTACTCAAACCTATTAATATGCAACAAAAAAGACAATATTCACAGAAATAGACAAAAAACATAAAAAAGGTACAACTTCCAACTTCTCATGGGATTTAATTGTATCTTTTCAACCATATGATAATTTTCAATCTGTGGTTTATGGGCAGTGAAGTCCTGAGAGATCTGCAGGAGCTAAAACTCAAGTCTATTATGGATACATAAGGAGCGTTTGACACCGTCATGAAATTTTCAGTAGTTCACAGACTGGAAGACAGTCAAACCTTCTGACTGACAACTAAATAACTTTGCTACACAAACATTCACAAATGTGACAAGGAAGAGGACAAAGTAGTCTCTAAATGGAGAACGGTGGTGAGCACAGTATAGGTAGCTAAAAAAACACTACAAAAAAGCACTAGCACAGAAATGACATATTTTTGACAAGTTCTCCCTCGTTGTAATGGATTCTTGGTATATATATATATATATGTATTTAATTTATTTTAAAGCCAAATCTCTTTTAGCATTAATTTGGTCTCTTAATGATGGTTTTGTGAAGTAAAATGTTGGATATATGTTCCTTCTTCTGTGATTCTATCATTTTACCATTTACAAGCTTTTTCCTTACTTAACTAAACATATCTATTCTTATAGACTTTTTTCCTACCTTGTACAAAGGAAGATAAAGAAAAGGCTGAAGTTAACATCTTACTTTATGAGCAGTAGTTGTGATGTTAGATATTATAACACTCAAGCAGGATGTGATATTGATCTTCTACTGTTATTTGGGGCAAACGTAATTATAGCTGCTTTGTTTGTATTGTTCATTAACATTACAGGGTATGAGTACCTGAGAAGAAAATAGAAAATTGTAAAAAGGTTCTGGAGACCAAACTTTGCAAAGTATATGCATTTTTTTTTACCTTACTTTGTAGTGTAGATAAATTCATTGGGCAAATTCACATCTAAGCTTATTTRCAAATCAGTAGTATTTTACCTACATACACTAGATCTGAATATAAATTATAATCTCCTGCTGAAGCTTAAAAACAAATAGAAGAATTATTTGCAAATGAGCTAACATGCTCAGAGGTCTGGAAAGCTTGGATTCTCTTCCTGACTATCAGGATCTGCTTTCATGACCCTGAGAAAGTAATTTTATCTTCACTCCTATGTTCTCTGTGGTCCTTTGTTTGCTTTATCTAGTTATACTGTAAAATTTTCTGGGATAGAGTTTCTTTACTCCTCTTCCTGAGGAGTGGTTAGTACTGCAGTGACTGGAAAGACTTAAGTACCAATCCGTATAAAACTAATAGATATTTCTGCCAGTACTTTTGCCAGTATATATTATTCTGAATAGGACAGTTTATATTAATTAATGAGAGAACTGTCACTTTAAATGATGTGTTTAAGAAAGCTGAGAATTAAAGCTAAAACTTCAATTCTGCAGCATTAAGGCAGAAAATCTGAACCACGGGTGCTTCTGCACACCGTATGTTGTATAACGCTTACAATAGATGTGCTTTTCTTCCTTGAGTGAATTGTGCCAATTCGAATGTTCTTTAAAACTCAGAGAGTGAAGGGAAGGCACTTATTCTGTGAAAGAGAACCGACATTGTAGACTTTAATATTACAAGCTGCTGCTATGAAACACAGTTTGTTATGGTTTTAAAGTCTCTCTGTTAGGATGTCAAGGATCTCGGTCTCAGCACTACAGTTAAACACAGGCTTATATCAATGTCAATACATATGCAGTCCACTGACATCAAAGGAACTGCCTTTAGTTGCTAAAAAGTTAAGCATAGCGGTATTATGTTTCCTCAGTGGGTGTTCAGTGAATGAGTCCAATATATTTGAATGAAATATTTACTGTACACCTTTCTCCAGCATTCTATATTACAGCGGCTGGAGGTCCGAAAGCCTAGCAGGAAATAAAGCCCCAATCCTGGTACAATTGATGGTGCCACTGGTATATTCTGTGACATGATCATGTCAATTAATTTCTCCATATTTCTGTTTGTCTATTAAAAACATATTAAGACTTAACCATATCACCTAACAGAATATTTAAATAATTGATTAGAAAGAAAATAAGATCATTGAAAGAAATCATGGTTAAAATTGTCTGCTACAGTGCATAACTATTGTATTGCCACTACAGATGCATAAAGTTCCACCATTAGAAGGTGGCTATTCTCAAAATTTTGAATAAATTTCAGTTTCATGGACAAGACGGAAAACTAAATGTTAGGTATTAGACAGGTAGGTGTCAGTTAGGAATAAGAGTTCTACATTTATTAATCCAATTATTTTATCAAATGATTTTTCTAGCTATAACACTGTCCTATACTAATAATTAATTTAAGTTGATGCTGAACTTATGGAAAAAAAAAAAGAATTTGATTCCTGTAGAGTAGCTTATCTTCTTTGATATAAGCAATTTATGAATATGATCCAATAGTGCTTGCTCCCTGGTTCATTATCTCAGGGAGTAGGACTGAACCTTCAAGTAATCAGTCAAGGTCTGGGAGGTGGCAGATGCAATACATTAGAAATATAAATACCTTGTACATAAAGAGTTGAAGAGAGACTGCAGCAAGAATGGTCCAGCTAAGAAATATCTGAAATGTGAGCAATTTTATAAATGGTGAAGAAATGGAATAAATCTGAAATCTTTCCATTCATATTGATAATATTACTCTTAAGATTTTTGATGAGATAAGGTATCTTGAGGTAATTTCCAATACGTCTTTATTATTTGACAAGCCCTCCACTGATTTGATGGCTTCCCAGGCATTTGAAATGGGTCTGTGCAAACATAATAAATGAGACTTAGATTTTGCAGAAAGAAAAATCATTTTATTAGTCATGGAACCTACCTCTTTTTCCTATGCTTGCATATATAGTCCTTCAAATAGCTTATTGACTAACCTTGAGAGAAGATCATGAAAAACTTTTCATTTCATGCTGAATTATGATCATACTGGTTCACTCCTGCAYCTGTTAAACAGATTAATTTTGGTGAACCATCAGAGGAGATGTCAAAATTCACATCAAGAACTTTTCTTTTTCTGAGAACAATATTAAAATATAATGGCTGGCTTGTATTTAGAGATATATTTCAGGCATCAAAGAATCAGAGTGTGATTTAAGAAGACTCATTTACTAATCTAAAGTACTCTGGATAAAAGCAATAAGCAAACAGAGCAAAGGGTGTGCACTTACAGAAGTATTGTAACATTATAAAGAGATACTTGGGTATGCAACAAGAAAAGGTAAAATAGGGAAGACAGAAGAAATACAAGAAAAGGGTAGATATTTATTTGTTTTGATCTTTTCAATGTTCTAGCTCTTTTATTTCTTGGATCCTGACTTAGATAAATGTTTTTGCCTTTGGAGTACCTTTTAAATTTGATTTGGATTTTAGTTTCCTTTCTGTTTTCTGTATCAATACATCATAAGAACACTTTATAAARTCATAGAGTTTGGAAAACTCGTAAAGTTTATCTTTGGCTGAAGGCAAGATCAACTGTGCCTATATCATTCCTTAGAGATATTTTTTTTTTTCTCATCTCCACTGTGGGTTACTTTAAAAAGCACTTGGACAGTTCTTTCTTAGGCTTTACAAGGTTCACAGTTAGCATTTTCCCTAATGTTTAATCTGAAACTGAAACTGCTCAGAATTCGTCAGCTGCTGCTTTAAATATATTGAGATGAACTTCAGCTCATCAGTTCCAGCAGATTTGAAAATATGTCTCTTACTCAAGTGCTCTCTCACCTGTTTCTATAGCAGACTGAGACTATAATGCCATGTCACTAACACTGGTTGGGATAGCTGCTCAATGACAGCTAGCCTTTCTGACAGTGCTGTGAAGATCTTAAACACTTTTTTTTCTTTGCAGCATCACTTRTCAATAGTTTCTTTCGTCCACTGAAGAAAGGACAAGCTTTTTCCATTGTGATCATCTTATTACTACTGAATTTTATAAACTGATTTGAGTTGTTCTGTAAAGTCTGTCCTCAGACTTTACTGCTGTCCACACACCCCCTTTAATGTTAATGCTTCATTTTTTTTTTAATTTGTACTTAGAAACCAGCTTTCCTGAATACTTCTTTCCTATGTCTATGGTCAATGAATAAGTAGTCAAGATGTTCTCCTAGTAGTCAGTTTTCTACCTTTTCATCTGTAATGAGATACTTGAAACTATCACCCTTATGACTCTTTTTGAACTATTAGGTAGCCAATTGCATGAGTAAAATGTCAATGATATTTAAGAATTCTGAGTTTACTGAAGCTGCTTTCCTTAAATGTTTTATTTTCATTTTGCATCCTCGTCCACTGAATCATAAACTCAATTATTTCATTCACTTTAATTCATACTATATTCATATTGACATTCTTAATCAGATCTTTTGGATTCATTTAAATCAAATTTAAAAGAAATTTCTGTTCAATAAAAAGACYAAACACATACCTCCTGGCTCTTCCTTTAACAATCTTCTAACAATATTGAGAATTGAATACGTTCTGAGGCCTTGACAAGACTTGCTTGTTCTTAGTTCTGTTATGTTTTTCCATTATATTTAATTTTAGGTCTTCCTATCCAGTAGGCAACTCACTGGGAGAGTGTGGCCCTTTATTTTTGAGGTGCAGGCTATCCTTGTTTGACTTTCACAGCATRTCATCTCTATCAAGTGAGCTAAGTCTATCTGACAACAACATTTATACTAAAAACCTTACCTCTGGAATACACCTGTCCCTGACCCTCTAGTAAAAGGACTGATAACAGCATTACCTGAGTTCTTCTGCTTGGGCTYACAGACCTCAAAAGTCACTTTTGATTTCACATTCTCCATAATATTGCTACCGTTTGTGTGTAAGAGTCACATGGGGCAGCAGTCATTTTAGCAGATGAGCAAYCACAAACCTTCAGTAGTTTCTTTATTTTTGCTCCTGGAGAGCAACTTTGTTTTCAAAATGCCTGATCCATTCATTAGGTATATGAATATGTCTCTCTCTTTTTCATCTTCTTATCTACCTTACCTGCTGCTTTTCCTTTTCCTTCCAGCTTTACCTGCTTGCCTGGAGAGCATAACTCTTCCTCATCTTAAAGGATGACTATTGGGAGGTAGAATACATCTATTTTGGTTACATGCTGTGGCACTTAACTGCTTCTAACACATTGTTTAAAATCTTATGACATAACTTAATCCAGAAATATAGGTTTAAATTATCACTATTTTTCAAATAAATCAGAAGTAAATTGTTAGCAATGTGTGAGTCATGCCTTGCAATAATGGAACACACAAGTTAAAATCCTGTAGACTTTCTGAAATTCTCTCACGTTCTGTAGAAAGCAGTCTCTTCTTTTCATACTGATTCACCTACTGTATCTATTTACAAGACACAGATAAAGATTTCTGCACAGGGAAATTATCTTTTAGGAAGTTAATTATATCTATAAAACATCCATTTCTTCTTTGCAGTAGTCCACCAGATGGTTGCACTCTACAGCAACAATATTTTTTGGATTATTGCTAATCGAAACATCAACACTTATATTCAAGGAGGCTACACTAGTGCCCGCTTCAACAGCTCTAGAGCTGCGGATTTATGTGGTAGTG
>NW_028186535.1:4097027-4178694 GCF_003343005.1 Rhea americana
CTGCTTAGCCAAGGATGGAAAAAGAAGAGATGTTTTCATTTACTTCACAGTTTTAAGTGAAATGGTTCCTATTATTTTCCTTCGATATTCAAGGAGACATTGATCATTGAAAATTAAGTATATAAATGTAATAAAGTAAGGAATGAGAATACATACTCGCTATCAATCAATAACATTCAAACCCAAAGATATCCTTAAACAGGGCATTTGTAAAATGTTAAATTTGTAACTTGAAGCTTCCTGTGTAGTTACAAAGATCTAGAGCATTTGAGGAATTACATTAAATTAGTCTGAATCATATCTGAATTTCACATTAAAAAGAACTGTCAATGAAAGTAACCACTAAAAGTATAGTTCAAAAAACCAGGCAGGATCAAGAATCCAATAACAAGCAAGGGAGCATATGAAAGGATGACAGAACTAATGAAACAGAATTTGGTGTATAACCAAAGAATGAAACATGAAGATTATCAGCTAACATGACCCTCGCTTCTTTATTAATGGATTGCAGCTTCTACTAACAGAAAAATTCTATTTCACAGTTCCTGAAGAAATGTCAGAGAWGATGATCACCAAATTTGGAACTACAAGGAAAATTTTGTACACATCAAATAAATGGCAGATGGTAATTTAGGAAATTTAGTCAGCAAGCAGAGGATGACTTGAATGATACTGCTTTTTTGTTGTTGCTGTTATTATAGGTATATTTAGGCAATATTTTTGTTATTATACAGAGAATAACAGAGGCCTTGCTTTTGGATAGAGGACATCTATATTGGAAAGTCTGCTCTTATTTTATAGCTCGTTTTGCTAAGGAATTTATTTGTTTTRGAGGAAGTCAAGTCAAGAATCTTAATTTCTGAGAATTGCATTCCATGGAAAGTTGTATGTCAGATGCAGTGCAAAAGGCTACTTTAGCTCAGCTGCACTTTTACATCAGGAAACTCTAGCAACAATATGTTCCTTGTGGCTCCAAAACATAGTTAAGACATGAAAAGTTAAATTATTTTWTTTTAATTTTCTCCTCCCACAACACATGCTAGGTCTACTTTCTCATTTAAATCTTGCTCAAAATGCAGTGCCACAACTGCTCACTGGTTTAATCTATAAACAACTTCCCATGCTGAGCCTCTAATGCATTCCTCACATTCCCTTTCCTGGCTATGAAGAGGAAGATTGATTTTCAATTCTTTCTCCCAATTTTTCAGATCACCTAACTTAATAGTGTTGGCCCTACTTACATTTAAGACCTKTTCCTGGAGCCTTAAGCTGAAAGACACATACCACATTCAATTTTAGAATCTCACTGTTGTATCTAAACTCAGATAACTGAACTCCTGCAGGAGTGAATCGTGAAATCCGTTACATTTTGTATTTCCTCACTTTTAAAAAAGTATTTTACAGATCCTCCCCTCCCCTTTCCCACTCTCAAAAAAGTTTTCAGAATAACTGCTGATAGCTTTTGCATTCATTCCTTCCTTTTTGAAAATCTCCCTATTTTGTCTTTATATGTTTGTATTTTACAAGCACATCATTTTATTAGACTTGCACTGTGACTACTTGGATCCTCCTTTGGGTAAGGGAGGAACCTTCATTTGTAATAGTTCTTTTTTTATCTGAAAGTCGCTAGATATTTTTGAAGAAAAAGGAGAAATCTTCTGTAGGTTTGAAAGAAAGTATAAGCTGTTTTTGTGGAACTGTGGATGATTACAAGATTTCCATGATTTGAAATATTTACTTATGGTGCTTGTAGAACAGACTTTTAACTATCCTTTCATGYTTCCTGTATGATCTGTTAACTTCAGAATCCCTCTCTCAACTATATTTGTAGAAAATAGACTTTAGTTTTGCAGGAAATGACTGATTTCTGTGTATTTATGTAAGAAATAATTCTGAACTTCAGTTTACCTCAGATATTGTCCTGTCTTGGTACATAGTGATAAATCAAAGCACAAGAATGAAGGAGGAAAATGCACAGAAAACAAAAAAAGCCACAAAGTAAGTGAAGGCACTATCAAACAAGATAATGAAGGATTTTTTGAGGAAAGCTATTGATTGATGACTATTTCCTACTTAATACCATAAAGTATGTCAAAAGATACATTTCTCAATCCACATTTAGAATCAYAAAGAGTGCCCATCCCTTAAGGATGCTGGCTTGAGAAACAGGGAGAAGATATCGGTGTCTCAGGAAATACCKTCAAAGGCAAGGATACGTACCAAGTGAGAGATAAATCACTTCCCTCAGCCAAACTCTAAAAAATGGAAAGATGAAAATACTGGTGGGGACAAATCTTTATTATTTTTACCCATTGTTCTATGTGCTATCTATTTTTGGATAAATAAATCATACTCTGTCTTGAAGAAGATATCTTTGATTTACTTTGATCTGCTTCTATCATGAGCTTCTGTAGTCAAGAAAGAGAGGCTATATGAGTA
The DNA here is from genome assembly GCF_003343005.1 of Rhea americana. NCBI lineage: Eukaryota > Metazoa > Chordata > Aves > Rheiformes > Rheidae > Rhea > Rhea americana. Next base: position 4,099,467 of record NW_028186535.1, read on the forward strand.
CTAAATTAACTTATTGGGGCATGAACCTTAAGATCTGATGTCATAGCAGRCTCCATAGCCAGGAACATGAATGTGAATTAGGCAATATCTTAGTGGGCTGTAAGAATATTAAACTGTGTGGTAARGTTAACCTGGAAACATAGACTGGAATAGCCAGTAAATGTGTCTGATTCTTTGCCTAATCACTATACAATTTTTCTTACTTCCCATCTGTGGATACTCTATACAATACCATAAACTATATTTAATTAAATAATATCTCACTATCTGGAGAAAGACCTATGTAATGACTGTCTCTTCTCTTCCTGATGAAAACACAAATGAAGCTATTAATAGTTTATAAATGAGGCTTAGCTAGAAGCAAGCTAATGTGCATCCTGCTTTAAGATGAGTAAAAGAAGCAATTGTTCCTTAAAATTCGTTGATGTAAACTCCCAAATCATTTTATATTTTGGAAATRTACCTTTAAATATTCATCTTTCTCTAGGCTTTCTCCTAGAAAAAGAGTAATTCTTTGTGCCCTACTGTTATGTCACCTGCAAAGAAAACCTTAAAATAACTGACGGTGGCTGCAAAATCTTAGTGTTATGCAGTGTGTTGAAAACACTCATTTCAAAATCTAACCTTTTATCCCAGAAAGAGAATGTAACTTAAAAAAGATATTGAATATTGCTGCAATACAGAACTGCTTATTTGAATTTATGCAGGAGAAAAATTGTGTTACTGCAAGACCATGTGATGGAAAAAAATAAAATCTATTGTAGCTTACAAAACAAATAAAAAACCTCAGAGTTTGCAGTTTGTTTAGTGTATTAACCTATGGACCTCAATATTGTAAAGTGAAAATATGGATCAACTCTGACACTTAACTTTCATTGGGCAAATAGAGTTTGGATTAAATATTTCTCAGGAATCTGAGGGAAATCAATAGTGTTTACAGAACTAGTAAAGCTTAGTTTGGATGCTAAATCTTAAACCTTTTGTTTGTATGTCCTTATAAATAAATCCTTTAAGACAGGCTTTCTGCTTAGAGTTTTGATCTTGTCTAGGTGACTCCAATTCTGAATGTAACAAGACTTGAGAGAAAGGAAAAAAGAAGTGGGACTGAAACTGGTTAATGTGTTTTATAGATTTTCTGTCACCAAATTATTATTACTGGTCCCCTGTTGATGCTATTGCACAAAGATGACTTAAATGCAACTTCCAACCATTTGGTTGARATTTTTCTGTAACAAAGTTAACCCCCCAGGTAATTGTCAGGCACCTCCCTGGAATATTGAGAGACTCGAAGAGACAAGAAAACACAAACATCCAGTGATCTGAACTGAAAGTACATCTTCCCTGCTCCAAAACAATCAAACACAACCCTACAAAGACTTACATGCATAGACTGTACAGGAGGATTCATACGAAATAATGATTTAATATTTAAGATAGATGGGCAATAYGTAAAGATCTAGGACATTATTAAAATTAAATTTTAGAGGGGAATCAATGATTAATAGTGTGGCATAAATAATGGAATTAAACACTTGTCTGCTTTTCATAGTGCTATGTGATTATTTTCCTTTTAAAGTTCTTCCTCTGAACCACTCACTTGGAAGGGAAGGAAAGCACTGAAGTGAAAAATGACTTCATTTACATGCTTGCAGAACTCCTCTGTATGGTGATAGTGCTGCACACTGTAATCAACTGCAAAAACACCACAGATTAAGTGATGACCTTATAGGTCATGAACCTTCAAAAAATGTCACAACTCTTTGCCTGTTTGTGAAACCACCTGCCCGATACTAGGCACAATGAGCTAGAACAACAGCAGATGTGGAAGGTTTGTGTGAAGTAATAAAGCCTTATAAGTTAGTGGAAACAGATGTCCTTCAAAATGATTTTAAAATGTGCTTTTGAATTAGGGATTTCAATGTGGTTTTCATTTAATTTACTAGAAGTTTTAGGGCTGAGCTGTAGTTTACTGCTCAATATTTTTAATGTTAATACACCATATAGCCACATTGTGAGATTGCTGGATAGGAATGAATGCGTACATCCATTCCAGAGGAAAACAGATATTTGTTGTCTGTGGATGAAGTCATGTGACTGCTATTTTGCTTTTAAAGCTTAAGTCGTCCATGCTGCTGCACTGCTTTGATTCTTGGAAAACACTGATGACTTGTCCCACACGTGGCAGAGTGGAATGTGCTGCACTGTGGATGAGTCTATCTTTTACATTGACRTGAAAAGGAGACTGAAAAAACCAGAGTAGATTAGAAAACTATCTTTTAGGCGAGTACAATTAGATAAGAACTGTTCCATGCATGTATAGAATTTATCCTCCACCAATTAACTGTCTATGTCTCATCAATATATATATAGGAAAGAGGTCAGAGAAGGGGAAAAAAGTCCCCAGACCTGTCAACTGAGAGGCATGTTGGAAGGATAGTCACATGATGTATAAAACCACCAAAAATACATCTCCAATTTGTTTTGGCATCATAGCTGGGATTCATATAATCTGATTTCAAATATCTTCCAATTATAGATGGCTACAATGCAGATATCTGTGTTTAAACTAGTCACTCAGGACTCCTAATATATTTTGGGGAGAAAAAGAGTTACAGTGGGGCTATTCTGGTGTATTTAGATCACATTTGAGAGTGGATGAACTACTAACTAAAAGTACATGTCTCTCATCAGCATTAATATTCTTGAAGTCTGGATAGTTCAGAAGCAGATAACTGCAGTTGTTCACGTGAGTTCCAAATGCCCCTCACACCCCTGGAAGGAAAACACAATTCACGTTGTCCTTTAGTGCTGAAACTTTACTGACARGACAGATCGTAAAATATTTTGTGTTACAAAGACTTTGTATGAATGCGTTTCTGTGTATGCCTTTTCAAGAAAATACAGAGCCTATGAGAATATACTAGTTTATTGTTGTATAAWTTCAGCTAATCTGCTCTTACATCATTTTATAAGAGTGAAGGAAGATCTCTATCTATGACTTGACTTAACTTCTTAAATAATTATATTCCAAAATGCCAAGATGAATAGAGAATCTTTCTTGCATCATAACACCAGTGAGATCTATCTTTATGACTTTATGAGCTGAATTTTTGTGCTGGCTGTGCTCCAAAGACAGAGGCTCTGAGACTAGGAGTCCATGAAGGGTAAGTGGCAGATATGAAATTATTAAGTGTATAACTGTAAYGCACAGTGTGTAACGCTGACTAAAATGGGACATAACTGAAGTGAAAGCTTTACTGATTTAGTCTTTTTCCTAAGCAGGCTTCACCAACCAATTAAAGCTAGTTGGTTATCTACTGAGAAAACTTGAAGGAGTCAAGTATCACTTTTGGAGCTTTTTTGTCATCTCTGTTAAAAATCAAAGAAGCCATCTGACACACAGACATACAAGTGCACAAGATTAATTCATAATAAAACATTCTGCAAAATAATTAAAATGGACTTTTACTATCAGAGAGGAAAACAAGATGTAAGTAAGTGATTAATAATTCTTTAATAAGAAAAAAAATATCCTGGTTTACTAATAGCTTTTACATGGTTAATTAAAGCTCTGGTTTTCAACAGACAGTAACCTCTTAGAAAGTGAATTCTTCTTTGTGTAAYGCAAATAAGACTAGGAAATAGTGAAGTAATAATGGTTTATTGGATGGGGATAAGTAGAGAAGACTGTAGAGACTATAAAAATCATCCTTTCTATGCTGTGGTATCTCTAGTTCTTATATGGTCTCCAAGAAAAGAATGTGGTTAAAGGAAAGAGATGACTTCAGAGATATCATGCAGAAGAACCCCAGACTCTGAAACTCATAGAGGACTTCTCAATAACAGACTCTGGCTGTCAAGCATGARGAAAAGGACTATTGAGTCATAGTAACCAGAATGTTCAATTTAGGGAAAAAAAAATCCTTTCTTATTCACACATTCTTAATCCATTTTATGTAATGCTTGCCATATCTATACAGACTTAAAAGWTACTTAAATTGCTTGGATGAGCATTTGTTCTTACCTGGACAGTTACCCCAAAGTCCTAATTACAGCCAGGAAAGAAATTGTTTAGTGAGCAACTTTTATCAGTGGCAGAGAACTATTATAACTGGAGTGATTTTCTGGATACCTTCATTTAGCCATATCTATTCACTTTATCTTGGCTGCAGTTACTGTTACATTGAGGCCAACAGTACCATTTGAATCYAGGCTGAAAAGAGTTCCAGACAGCTATGGAACAGCCATGCAAGAGAAGAGGATTTGTAATAAAATAAATGGCAGAAGATAATACAAATGTCGAGGGCAGGAGGGAATGAAACAAAGTAGGCAAACATTCAGAAACTCAAATCATAGAAAAATGGAGAATAAAACTATATTCTGCATTTGAAAATAGTGTGTATGTGTGTGTGTGTGTGTGTGTGTGTGTATGCATGTATAAAAAAAATCTACATACATAATACATACATATTCTATATATTATACAAGTCTTTATGTGTATATGCATATTTTGCCAGGGTGTGTGTGTGTATGTGTGTGTGTGTGTGTRTATATATATATATATATGTATGTATGTATATATATTGGCACCAAATAGACTATAGCACTAACCAAATTCAGTAGTTTGAATAATAGAGCTGAAAAAAACTCATACATCTAGGAATCCAGAAACTTTGGAAAGTTTGAAATTTTAAAAATACTCTGTAATCMTCAATCTAGTTTTGTGTGTGACAATTTTCTTTTCCAGCCAACAATAGCCAAAATAGCATCCAGAACTCCAGCTCACCTGGCTTATGGAGTGGACGCCCTTCTTCAGCAGAGTCATGTGCTTGTTCTTTTATCGCTGCAGAAGCTTTAATCCTCATGAACAACGACAGGAGGAGAAGAAACTGTACATGCATCAAAGGAAACTGGTTTAAGCATGTTCTACTCTCCCGCTGCATAGTCATGGTTTGGATTAGGAAATAATAGGCTGTAGGCAGCCAGGAGTCAGAAGCTGAGTAAATTTTTAAAATCTTTAAAAGGAAGGCAGAAAGCTTAGAAACTGTGCATAATTTATACCCACCTATCATCTTCTATCTCTTCATAACCCCAAACTGTGAACCTGGGAACTAAAGAAACTACTTAAAAACATCTTTGCAGATCTCTGTCTGTTAACTTGTATTTATTTTTAAAAAAATCAATTTGTTTTATTCTAATCTCAAATCATAAAGAAACAACATCCAAAATCTTTTTATATGGGATTGACAGTATAACTTTTAAGTGAAATAAACACTTTTTATGATTTCTCAATATGACATTAATCTTTTTCCARGATATTCTTAGGGTTGACAGCTTTTCATTATTATGCTTATCTTATAGTGTACATTGAACTAAGCTTTAAAGTAACTACAGGCAGACCTGAGTCACAAATTCAAAATCAGACATTAGCTACAGTTTGTTGCTGCCTGGATACAGAGATTTTGTTCATATTCTTTACTGAAAATAAGAGAGAGTAGAAAATAACCCATTATATACTAAACAGAAAAAAATATATATGTTTTATTTCATTTCCCATTTGCTTTACATTTTTGTATTGTATTGTACAGATAATTTTGGTTACATATAAAGATAGCACTATCTAAAAATAACTGTGATTGTTATGTATGTTATACAAATTTTAACAAAAAAAGTTCTAGCTTCAGTTAAACTTTTTTTTTTTATTTTTTATTATTTAATCCATCTTTTATTGAATTCCAGAGGGAATTCAATTATAAATGTCAGTGGTTGAGATGTTCAGATAAAATTTGAGATGTATTATTAAGGGAAATGAACTATATAAYTTTTTTTAAAAATGATCATACACCCATAATAATTGAGATTACTGAGGTCTACCATATACTAAAACATGTTTTCCCAACSTCTGAAAAAATACACTACCCTTTATGTATGCTTTTTGAATCAAATTTGTTTATCACTTCTGGTGAAATTGTTTCTTCCAGTCCAGAATATTTACTAATGTCTTGACAAGGCATTATACCAATATTTATTTGGAGATTACTGCATAGAAAAGAAATCTTATGATAAATCATCGGCATTAAAAGCAAATTTTGTCTTCAAAGTCTCTTTTGTAATCAGTTTTATTTCTAGATAAGTTTAAATGATCGTTAAAATGTATACTATTAATGTATAATTTCTAAGAAATACCCCATCAAAGCCTGTACYCACAAGTACAGATATGGACCCTGGAAGAAAACTACAGGTGCAGAGAGAGCTGTTTAGAGGTGTCAGCAGGATTCTATTACGTGGAAATTGAATATGGTCGCAACACCTTTCAACAGTATACTTAATAAAAAGCTGGTTTGTTTTTACCACAGGATCTTTTCATACTATCATCCATGATAATGTACTTGATATACTTTTCATAGAATTTGCAGTAATAATTTTTAGGGTTCTTTTTCTGCTAAAATGGTATCAATTTACTACACTAATCATAACTGTCAAGTTTTTCAGAAGCATATTGCTTATTTTTAAGCTGTAGACCCAATTCAGATGAGGTGAATGGCCATTTGGCCATTTTAAAAAAGGAGACTGTCTTCCTCTGTGTCTTTCTTCGTTATTCATGTCATAGCWTAGAGGAAATAAGTAAAACCAATGTAGTGTTAATTATTGTAACATCACTCAGCCTCACTGCTAAGGACRGTATTGACAACAGCTCTTTAGGAGTAACTTTATTATACCCTCCATCATAGACAGTTTTTATCTCCATAAGATTAAAGCTTTAGCATGATTATACGTTTCCTTTCTGGAGTTCTGCTCACAAAAAGCTGCTGAGCTATTCATGGGAAGACTAGGTTCATATTACACCYGCACCAATTTCACTATCTCATCAAAAATATTACCATACAAAATTGCCTATCAACAGAAAAGAACAGTTTTGGCAGTATTTTCTATTGTGACAGACACTTAATAATCATGCCTTCCTGGTTTGTGTTCAGCAGAGTTCCTCCTGTTGAGAGCTATAAGCAGTTCAGCTGAAATCCATTTGGCAGTGAAGCCTGCCAAAGGAGCAATTTTAGAACCATGAGTTGCCAAGTGAYAGTAAAAAAAAAAATGGTAAATTGTAATTTTATTTAATAAATATCAACTGAAAAATAGGTCCAAGAAGAACAGATGGCTTAGGAGACTGGACCTCATTTGTTAAATAACTKCATATAATGCCATTTATGAGGTGCCAGTGATTGGGGCACACACAGGCAAAGACCCAGAAGTCTTAGAAGCTCTCTTCTTAYTTTTCTTTAGTTTGATAGACTGAGTTTTAATTTTCCATCCTGACCTTGAACAAGAGTGATGCCTGAGTGATGCAACTCTTRTGATTACTTATAGGAAGATAAGAATACTGAATTTCTCTTTAGTTCTGTTAGTTTGGTCCCTTTGCTAATGCCTACACTTCATTCTGGGTTGTAGTCTTTATCAAATCAAAAGCAGTTTGCTGTCCAAGAGGAAAATGAATCTAGTCTCATGTGCAGCCAGAGACTGCCTACCAGCATGCATGGGATCCTGCCTGCCAAAGTACATCTTTGGCACTTTCGTGCATTGCTAGGTGGCTTAGCATAACATCAGTTCTGGCCCAAAACTCTGCAGAGAGTCATCAGTGCAAATGCATGGAGTGAAAAGGTGAATCTGATAGTAGATATTATGCATGGCTACTCTCAAAATTGGTCTTTAAAAGACCGAGTTTCCATTAGGAGCAATGACATATTTAAGCAGTGGTACAARAGTTGAAGCAGTCTGGTCCCCTAGCACTAGGGTTTCAAGACTGCACAATGAAAATCTTAAAYTGAATAGAGAAGTGGAAAAAATGAAAAAAAAAAAGAAATAAAAATCCTATTTAATATCATTATCTGTTTTCAGACAGGTCTRGCTGTCCTCTGATGAGAGTTCACACCCTTTAGATAACTACTCAGCTTTGGAGTATGCATAATGGAGTGCACAGTTTGTCTTGGTACAAGTTTTTCAAACTCCCAGTAGCATCACTTTTGTTATGTTTCAACCATCTGATTTGTACTTAGAAAAACTAGTCGAACCTTGCAGAATGCTACATGTGAAGAGCAACTGCAGAGCCATCCTTCTATTTTCCGAAGAGGGAGTTTTGCAACTAGTTTTGTCCTCTGCAGATCATACAATGCAGCTCATATTTGTGATCAGAAGCAAAATGAACAGGAAAGTTCCACTGACTGTCCTGGAGTACTCATTCAGCACCAGAGCTATAGATCACAATAATATTTATATCAGCATTATTTGCTTAAGATCCAGGATATAGCTCATTCTAGAATTTCTCTATTTTTAAGGTTTCATGATGCGGAGAAGAGGATGATAACACTAGCTCAAACAAATTGCTTTGACTAGTTAGTCACTACAGAAGCAATGGACCACCCTGTATCAATGGTAGGACCATACATCCCTTCATCTCATCTTTAAAAATGTGATCAGTCGTAGTCCTCTGTCACTCACTGCATTGGCCTGGGTTTGCTGAATCACAATCTACAGCAACACAGTGATTAAACATAGTGCTTCACTTTTTGCTGGGTTTTAAATATTTTGATAATGTCTTAATTATAAAAATGACAGTAGAGAWACCTCTTGGACTTTCTCTTTTAGTCAGCACTAGTTATTTTATACAGCTTATTCACAGCTAAAATTGGTGCTGGCCTCTGTTAAAATAAAAGATGAGATTAGTAACAATGAGTGACCTATAAATAAAGAGCAAAACAAAAATTGTGCCGTTTTGGGATCTTCCAACTTACAGTGACTGTAGTCCCAAGTGTCAGAAAAATACAGTTAAATATAGGTTATTTATTACTGTAAGAATGACAACATTTTACATTACAGAATTATGATATGAGCAGATGTATACTGACTGCAATTGTAGGAATGAACAATTTGAAGATGCATGGCCTCTACAAATGAGTTAAATCTTAAAGAAKATAGCATTAATTTAACGTAAAAGGTATTTGCTTTTTTATTGACATTCCTAGAAGAAGAGGTGAAAAGAGGGTATTTACATAAGATATTCTTTTACTAACATATATAAATACAATGCATCCATCTTAGAGGTGTATTATTTTATTAAAAATACTATCCCTTAACCAGAGTTGTTTAGGACTACAAAAACTGGATGAAAAATTCTTCTGGCAACAGGAAAGAAACATCACTTATAGGCTAAGAAGAAGCCTTTGCTGTCCTTTTGTGTTTTTTCTGGAATAAATAAAGATGTCAGATTTTTGCTTTAATCTAGCACCTCTCCTCCACCCTCCTTCCCCCCAAAAAAGAGAGAAGAAAAGAATCACCCACTGTGACAAAACACATTCCTCTTGATCAAGTATGCTTTGTTCCTGTAAATTGAATTTTTGGGGGATTAATGTGTTGCATTCTCTATTTATGCAGTTAATAAAAATAATGATTTCTTTTCCTATATAGATTATTAAATCTAAATGTGGAGACTAAAAACCCAGGAGGAAAGCTGACACTTTAAAATACCCCCAAAACCACATGAAATAAACAGTGCACCAAATTCTATGCTCTTTAAGTATAATGTTAAATAGTGTACAATTCATGAAATTCTATTTACGAATAAAGCCACATATATTGTAAAAAAGCTAATTTATTTATACTGCACAACCACAAGAAAATATGAAGGTGACATTGTTTACTCTATACCTATCCATCAGTAAGATAGAAGGCTATTTCAAGGAAACATAAAGCAAAGGAGCATTGTAAATCTGCACTTTAGACTTCACATATATTTAGCAGAGAATGTTGACTATGACTTCAAAATTATTTAGTGATAATATTTAATTATATGTTACAGTGCTTAAATGGTTTTTATCTAATGCCTCTGAAACTCAAGTAACCATATATATATTGATGATCAGAAAATACTCTTTGCAATTAATATTTTGAACTCCTAAACTATTTTTTTTCARTTTTAAACCACTTGAACGTTTTTAGGACATGGCTGTCAAATAAAGTGATCTTAAAGTTAGCTATGAAAATATTCAACAAATTAAGTGATATTAAGTGTCTTTATTGCAATTCACTGAAGCTTCTGATTAAATTAAATAAAACATAGCCCCAGATGAAATGCAACATAGTAATCCAGAATGATGAAGACATATGTGACAGTAGCCTAGTCTAAATTTACAAGAAATAATTTCTTAGCTATCTGTGGATGGAGAAATTGGTATTAGTCAGTATTCTTTTCTAATGTTTCCTRTAGCAAATAAAAGTCCAGATTTGCTAGCCTGGTTAATTAGAGCTAAGCACAAACCTTCAGATCTGCTATTTTTTTTCTTATGGATTTCTCTATGCAGCATAGCTCCAGCTCCACCAATCATTCCCAGCTTCCCCCTGAGCTTAGCCCTTTGCAGGGCGAGAGACCAGGTAATGAAACCGTAGTTCCAGCATCAGTCTTGACATACTGCAGACACTGAAGCTCAGTCATCCTTCTCAACTCTATCTGTCCCTACGTCTAGCCATCACACCCAGAGATGAACAGATTTGCAACACCTCGTCCTAACAGCAGTCTTGGAGAAAAGAATAATCACTCAAAATCCTGAGACTATTCAATGGGGGAGGACAAGGATCACATAAGCTGTCTCTAACCATAGGAGCTAGTTTGCCAATGAGATACTGTCACTTCCTTGTCATCTGTTTCTCAGAAAGGTGACAAGGCTGACATTATGACCGGGATTTCCTCACCAAATACCGCCAAATCCCTCTTTCTTTCAGGACACAAGCAGTCTGTWCACAGAAATGTCTGCTTTTGGACTACATTTGACAAAAAATTACACTTTGAAAATAAGAGTTTTGGGAAGCTTTGCTGAATACTAGTTTGGAAGTTTGATATTATGTACAACATTGCTTCTGTTCACATATTATCTTGAATGGTAGAAAATGGCAAATTAGTTCTAAAATAAACTAAATAACATTTCATAACTCAAAGCTTAAAAAACCCAGTTCTTTAACACTGATTTTCTCATAATTTTAGTTTTATGATACCACATTTTTGGTGTGAGTACTTTACAGTAATAAATACTGAGAGCATCAGATTTGTATAGGATGAGTGACATACCWTGTAATTGGAAACAGTTGAGTACAGACCACAAATAATCAGATGCAYCATACTGAGTATTGAATAGTGTACTGAAAATTCTGTTATAAAGTGATATGTATATATCATAGAATCATAGAATCAGTAAGATTGGAAGGGACCTCTGGAGATCATCTAGTCCTCCCCGCTCAGCAGGGTTACCTACAGCATGTTAGACAGGGTTGCTTCCAGGCGGGCCTTCAATATCTCCAGAGAAGGAGACTCCACAACCTCTCTGGGCAACCTGGTCCAGTGCTCCATCACTCTCACAGGGAAGAAATTCCCCCTCACGGTCAGGCRGAACTTCCTGTGCTTCAATTTCTGCCATTGCCTCTTGTCCTGTCACATGGGACAACTGAAAAGAGTTTGTCCCCGTCCCCTTGACACCCTCCCTTCAGATACTTGTACACATTGATAAGATCCCCCCTCAGTCTTCTCTTCCCCAGGCTGAAGAGGCCCAGCTCTCGCAGCCGTTCCTCATAGGGCAGGTGCTCCAGCCCTCTGATCATCTTCGTAGCCCTATGCTGGACTCTCTCCAGTAGCTCCATGTCTCTCTTGTCCTGGGCAGCCCAGAAGTGGACACAGGACTTGAGGTGAGGCCTCCCCAGGGCTGAGGAGAGGGGCAGGATCACCTCCCTCGACCTGCTGGCAACACTCTTCCTAATGTTCCCCAGGAGACCATTGGCCTTCTTGGGCACATTGCTGGCTCATGGTCAACTTGTCATCCACCAGCACTCCCAGGTCCTTCTCTGCAGAGCTGCTCTCCAGAAGGTCAGCCCCCAGCCTGTACTAGTGCCTAGGGTTATTCCTCCCTAGGGGCAGGACCCTGCACTTGCCCTTGTTGATCCTCAGGAAGTTCCTCTCTGCCCAACTCTCCAGCCTGTCCGGGTCTCACCTAATGGTAGCACAGCCTCCAGGTGTGTCAGCCACTCCTCCCAACTTGGTATCATCAGCAAACTTGCTGAGGAGGCACTCCCCTCATCCAGGTCATTGATGAAGAAACTGAACAGGATGGRACCCAGTACTGAGCCCTGGGGGACGCCACTAGCCACTGGCCTCCAACTAGACTCCACGCCACTGATGACGACCCTCTGAGCTCTGCCTTTCAGCCAGTTCTCAAGCSACCTCASTGTCCACTCATCTAACCCACACTTCCTGAGCTTCTCTAGGAGGATGTTATGGGAGGCAGTGTCAAAAGCCTTGCTGAAGTCAAGGTAGACAACACTCACTGCTCTTCCCTCATCTACCCAGCCAGTCATTCCATCATGCAAGGCTATCAGATTGGTTAAGCAGGATTTCCCCTTGGTGAATCCATGCTGGCTACTCCTGGTCACCTTCTTCTCCTCCGTATGTCTGGAGATGACATCCAGAATGAGCTGTTCCATCACCTTTCCAGGGATGGAGGTGAGGTTGACCAGCCTATAGTTGCCTGGGTCCTCCTTCTTGCCCTTCTTGAAGACTGGAGTGACATTAGCTTGCTTCCAGTCCTCAAACATCTCTCCAGTTCTCCAGGATCTTTCAAAGATGATGGAGAGAGGCCTCACAACAACATCCGCCAGCTCCCTCAGTATCCGTGGGTGCATCCCATCTGGGCCCATGGATTTGTGGATGTCTAGCCTGCCCAGAAGGTCTCTAGTCCTTTCYTCCTCAACCAAAGGAAAGTCTTCCCTTCTCCAGACTTTCTCCCTYABRTCCAGGCTVCRGRAYTCYTGRGGGCTGCCCTTAGCAGTGAAGACTGAAGCAAAGAAGGCATTCAGTAATTCTGCCTTCTTGTCAGAAGTAATTCTATCGCTTGTCACCAGGCCCCCTGCCGCATTCAATAGCAGGCTCACATTTTCCCTAGTCCTCCTCTTACTGCTGATGTATTTGAAGAATGTATATATGTATGCATATATATATATAATCGTTTTTTTTTTTTCAATTTTGTGTAAGTGCTGTTTCCTTTTGACACATATTCCTCCGTGGTACCCACTGGATTGACATCTGCAGATTTTCAGCTGGGCAGGAGTGTAAGAACCGAACACAATTGCTTGTTTTAATAGCTGTTTATCTGGCTGCACTAATTACAGATGCTTCACAGTGTCCCATCCTGAAGGAACTGAGATGCATCTGCCTAATCATGCTTTTTTCTAACATTTTTGAACCATYTGAAATAACTTCTTGACACTCTTGGGAGTCACAACCAGGAGTTATAGAAATAGTTATAAACCATGAGGGATGAAGACACATTTCAAAGCTGTTTCAACTCCTCCAGTTTTAACAGTTTAGAAATGAATTATCTATACTTGGAAAAAAATGTGCTGTGTTTGCTGACCCAAACCTAAATCTGATTTTCTATGAACAACAAAATCATCACAGAAAAATGTTCGAAGGAAGATAAAGGTAATTGCACAAGTCTATTTTTTGCAACATTCTCACCAAAGCATGAAGATCAAAAGAAATTAAAGGAATTCTGTTCAGGCACAACCACTCACTTTTTATGTCCAAATCTCAAAAAAGTGAACCAAGAATCCACTTGTGCATTCATACTTTAGCATAAGATTAAGAGCATCTGTATAGTATATGCAGTGTGGAATTTTGCTGCATATTCTTTCAATGTGGAAGGAATAAGTATCCAGGAATGCTTTAGRTGTTATTTCACATTGGCTGCAATTTAGATTTTTAACCTTGAAAGTCATTACTTTGTCTTTTGGGTGGGTAAGTAGGTCTGTGTGACATACATAAAGCTTTTTGTTGCTGTAAATATACTGCACTAGTGCTAAAAGTGTACATTAACATTAGAGGCAATTAAAAAAATTTCCATATGAATGATATAAAATGCAGTGTTTAAAAATTTGGTGGTTATAGCTTCTTTATTAGATAATTATAAATTGTAGATTATGAGTCTACAGTTACATGTAATTATATATTTAGAAATAATACGACAGCACCTGAAATACTGATGGTGTAGGCTTCAGAGTGGGTCTCACAGACATGTAGAGTAAATAAAAATATGGAGAAATTCTCTTACTTTGTGATCTAGGATAGATAGGGATATTTGGGTAAATTTTTTATTGCCTATATTAAATTGAGTACATCCCTTTTGCCTGTGTGCTCACAACTATGCCAATGCACTATAAAAACTACTGTACCATGATTTCTCCCCGTCTTACACTCATTAGCTAGACTCTGTTTGATTTCCTTTTACCACAAATTGTGGTTCACGTTTCCTGCTTCTGATTTCCCCCCCCATTCATATGCTCTTTTCTAGCCTCTCTCTGATCTTCCGCTTTCCTTCACAYGCTGCTGTTTTACCTTATCTATTCCTATGCTTAGAAACATTTCTAATTTCTTGTCCATGAAAGCTGTAACCCCTCCTTCTGAAGACCGATGTTTTTTTTTAACGAGCCCTGTGCTTATTTCTGCACGAAAGCTATTTTTAATCTCAGATAATAAAATGTATTTATACATACTAAAATTGTAATTAATGTATTTTATTTAATTTCYTACAAAGCATAAGCACCATAAGACAGTAAGCTACAGAAATCACAATTCAGGTGTATACTTATAGAGTTCAATCACAATACCAGTGTAATTGCCATTACTGTCTCTATAGCATGTTCACCATCATGAAGCTGGGTGTCCCCAGTCACCTGGAAGGAATATGTGGGTTGAAGCCAGCTCCAGCCCATTGCTCTCATCAAAATTCCTTTGTTATTTGTTTAGGTTTTATACTCTAYGTTGGGCTGAGACAMCTATACACTTCCCCCATGTTGATCTTGCAAACTCAGGGAGACATTGATCTTTGGATCAACTCAGGAAGAAAAATTTACCCCTGGTCTATGCCTGCTTTCTTAAAATAACAATCTTCCTCCAGCCCCCTTTATGTTAAAATAAAGCCAGTTCTCTGGCCTATACCGTTCTGGAGCTTCATGATCATCTCTCTTCTTGCCCATCTCTCTGAGCCTTCTTCCATTATAAGGGTTGGTTGGTCAAAAGTTGACAGACAATTTTAAGGGTGACAAATGGTGTCATAGTTCTTCTCCATAGGATGTTATAGATAACCTAACCTGTTCATAACAAAACATACATATATATCTGTTCTTAACAAAACCCAGGTAAAACCGTACATATACGTTTATATGAAATGTGAAAGAAAAGATAGAATGGAATCAAAAAAAGGTATATTGCAGGTTTTAACTCAAATATTCCAAACAGTGCCTGTTTTTGTAGTGCATAAATCATATCCAGGACTTTTTACTGCCATTACTATAACTGTCTTCTATGAGGAAAATGAATCATAAAAGTAAGAAGACCTTCTTTTTTCTTTAGATTTCTCTTTGGCAAATTTCAACCCAGGCGTAGAATGAGACAACATAGTCAAGGGTACAAGCCAATGGCTGTGTGTAAAATATCCACATATTTTTTCTTTCCTATTRTGAAAGTGTCAATAGCTAATTTTTCCAATAACTTCTCTAAACAATTTCCCAAACCCATATAAAGTTTGCAGCATAGTCATTATTTCTGTGTTTGCACAGAGAGCAAAATGAATTATTTTATTAAACTGCTATGAGGACAATGAAGTCCCTTTCAATTTGCCCCTGACAGAGAAGAAGAACACTTATAGTTGAATAAAATACCTTGACAAAATAGTTTCTTAATTACTCTGATCAGAGTGCTATTTCAGCTTTTCTTTAATTTTCAGCACCTCAATCATCCAAATGTGGATAGCTGAGCTGGAATTCATCTCAGCTTATTGTAGTCATTGAAAATCTGAAAACTGGACATCTAATGTAAGTATGAGCATCCTGTTGTAACAGACAGAGTGACAGATGTATCTCTAGATGATAATTTATTATACCCATCTTAGAATTAGACCAGTCATTCTCTAGATATGTTTATTTCTTTATACTGACTACTGAGTAACTGACTACTCAGTAATATTTAAGTGGCTGAGAGCCATAAAAAATTCTTCTGATYCACACAAAAACAGAAGAGTGGTCTTAAAGAATAAGAAACTGCAAGTACATTTCTGTCAACATCAGTCTGGGATGTATTTGAACAAGTGATGTCAAAAGTGACATCTACATAGCCTACTGCTATTTATGAAACATTACAGCTATATATGAAAAATATATGTTCAATTTGTAATCTCCCTRTGTGCTAGAAAAAAGTCTCCAAAGCTAGGAGAGTTTTTAAGTTTTAAAATTTGAAGTTATCTTGCTACAACTAGGCATTATATACTCAAAATTTTCACCAAGTATAAAATATTTTAAGATATAAAAGAAAAAGCTATTGGAACATTCACAGTTATCCAACTTGCTTTCAAAAAAAAAAAAAAAAAATCCTGTGTTACATGTGCTATTTAAAGGTTAAATAAGAAAGCTTCTTTCCTTGTTTCTATACATTATCAATAGTTTTCAAATACAAAAGAATAATGAATATAACATCAACAAGAACCACCAGACAGCTTTTCCTTTTCAATCTTGTCATTTTGACAAATAAAACAAAAAGAAATTTAAGGATTTTCCCTCAGAAAGAGCTTTATACTGTAAGAACATCATTTTTAAATATAAACATATGAATATTAACTCCTATTAATGATTTTTCCAAAGAATCTCAATCTTCTGAGTAGTATTTTAGTATTAAGTACCATGAAAAAAATAGAGAGGCCATCCTAGAGATGATAGCATCAGCACAAGGTTCATSTGACTGTGGAGAAATTCCATCCAAATGGAGTATGACAGCTAAGCAACAGTCTGATGCAGTAAGTATATCAACCTATCTAGGCATAAATATGGAAAATATATTTAATACTTGAAATATATGGAAGTTGGACTCAGGACTGAAGTATACAGAAATAATTCAGAATTTTAAGGATCTCAAGTTATATCTTGCCTTATTAAATAAACAACCTAAATTTGAATAATACCAAGAACATCTTCAAGATGTTTGCTTTTCTAGTAATTTTGTGCAGGTCTGGTTTCCTTTCGTCTTTTTTTAACCTGTTTATAATGGCTTTTTAGCTCTAAAATGGCTTACAGATATGGTAAATGCTCAATACTAATGACATATAGAGCAGTAGTCTGTCCTTATGTTGCTGACTTTTTAGCTTACAGCATCATATGAAAACCTCCTCCCTCTGTCTGAGGGTAAATTAGGGCCATGGGATTCTCTGCACAGGAGTTACTAATCTTTAGAGTTTTTGCGGATATAAACTTGTATTACATTGCATTCTATTTTACTTCCTGAGAGATATTTAAAAATGGATCTCATAAATCTGATCAATATCCAGCAATAGATCTTCTGTCCAAGGGCGCTACTTCCTTATTGTTTCTCTTACTCTTGCTACATTTCACTCTACAGTGCGCAAACTAAGTTTTGTTTTAGCTATTACTTAACCATCACTGAAGAAAAATCTGTTTGATAACAATTTTATCTTCTGATCAGTCAAATTTTTGACTATCAGGCTAAAACTAGTTTTCCTGTATGTATTCACATATTTTTAAAAAGCTTTTCTCTATAGAAATATCTATGAAAAAAAGTAAAAATATTGACAAGTCTTGAAACATTCAGAATTATTGTCACTAGATCATGTATGCTATTAACACACCCTTTCATGATCACACACTTTTTGTATTATTTCTCACAAATAAACCTCAGGCATGTTTTGTACTCTGCGTTTGCAGAGCGCACTGTTCAGACACTAACATTCAGCAAATGATTTAGATGTAGCCAGCATGATTGAGTTATCATCAACTACAAAATGTAGWCAGGAGGATAAAACTTCTTAGAGGTAAATTCTTCAACAAGAATATAGGAGGTGCATGTACAGAGAAATCTTGTTAATAACAACAGCAACAGAAATGAGATTTATGTGTACAGAACCCGAGRTAATGGTGGGGAGACTACTTTGATAATATATTGTACCCCAGGGGCATATTTCTTGGTACTCAAAAAAATTCTAATACCCTACAAAAAACAAGAACTACTCTGTACTTGTGGAGAACTTGGACATGAACTATCACTTTGTTTTAGAGCTGACATATTTTTGTAAGATTTAAATTCATACTTCCGATTCAGTTTTCTGAGAGGTACATTAACTCACTAGCCACCAGTTGCGTATTTAACCACTGATGGCTCTATTATGACTATCAATTTGTCTGCATCAAATGGACCTGGCTGGCAGTGGTCTTTGTATCTATCACACTGAAGAGAAACAGATAACACTTTCTTTTCACCAAGAGGCCATGTCTTGTAGTGTACTGACTGCTTTTTTTTTTTTTTTTTTNTAATTTAATGTCAGCCCTCCCAATCATGTAACTCACTGTTACTGAGGGTGCTGCTACATACTTTCTTATCTGCTGCAAAGGGAAATATTAACTAATTAGGTAGAGAGATAAGCTTTAAATGACTCACACCTTTCATACTATATGCATTTACACTAATCAGACTGCCAGAAGTAAGTTTTATAACTGTATCTTCAAGGCATTTTCTCACTAATTCAAGGTAATATATCCTAAGCAAAATAAGTGCATTTTAACAAGATTTACTTGAACTATTCACTTTCTTATGTTGTGCAAACCACAAATGTAAGAGGAGAGTACAATTTGCAAAATAATAGTCTGCACAGATCCAACTTTTCTAAATAAGGCAGAGGCTAAGACCAAGTATATTTGAAAATCCCATACTAAATTATCAGATTTTTTGAAACCTATCCCATAAGAAGAAGATAACAATTCTCTTGAGTGTAAGATGATTAAAATCTAATATAACAATAAAATGGAGAGTTCACGTTTTCCCAGCTGCATACTTAATCAGAGGACCATACACTTGTAACAGAATATTTCTATGTTTGATGGTTACTTAGGATCTTCCATTCATGCATTTCTTCCCCCMAAAAAATCTTTTGTGTAAATGAAACAGCTCAGATTAGATGATGTTTGTCTAAATTTAGCTGCCTAGATTAGGCTAAACTCATGTAAGCTGGATGTAGATGCTTCCCTCGTAGCCCACAAAGAAAGACAAGCATCTCCAAATAAGTAGTCAATCTAGCTAACTGGTTTGATCTAACTCTAAATGGCTTTAGTTAGATGACCTTAATTCTCCTGTTTGTCTTAATCTCCTCAACCGCAGATGAAAGCCATTTGTGTTATTTGAGGACACTCTGAAGTCTTACAAAGAAGACAGAAGGAGTAGCTGTCCATTGAAAACTGCACTGTCTGTTCGGTCTGATCTCTCTCGCTGCAGTTGAGCCCACCATGACTTATCCTGCCCACAGTGACCACTGGCAATGATTGCTGTGCATCACTTCCCTACAAGACAAATAGCAATTTTTTTAATCTGCCTTCTGCCTTTGCATATGCCCCAACTTGTGCCATTCTACTAGTTTAAATTGCCTCCAACATGTAGATTGTAACTGAAAGGGGGTATTAAGGAGAAAGTGAACAAAAAGAAAATTTTGTATCCTTTTTTTTTTTTTTTTTAAGATCTTAATCAAATGCTTACTTTTTATAAAGATAAAGGGAATGAAATTGGTCTGCAGCTGGTAAAGTATACAATGATCGTATCTCATGAGTAAACTAGTATTTTTTAATGGAATTCGCTATGATGCATTTGACCTCATACATACTGGTTTTACTACACTGAGGAAAGGTGATTTATTGCTGCAGTTAGTTTCTAGTCTTTACTATGGAAGGGGAAAAATGTGCCTTCTACAGACCTGATAATATGATTATAGTCTACTGTTACTTATTATATAACTAACTGAAGTCATATTTATTCCATTAAATTCCATTAAAAAGCAGAATTTCACTCAGCTGAAGAAACAATGTTCCCTTCTCTCAAAAAAAAAAAATCAAAAAAAAAAAAAAAAAAAAAAAAAAAAAAAAAAAAAAAAAAAAAAAAAAAAAAAAAAAAAACAAAATAGAGAGAGAGAGGAAAAAAAAAAAAAAGTCCCCTACAGGACCAATGGCCATGTATATATGGATTCTATTAAAAAAAAAAAAAAAGTCCCCTACAGGACCAATGGCCATGTATATATGGATTCTATTATTTTATTAAATTTGCAATTACAGGATAGTAACTGATACATTCTTAAATGTAGTTTTTTTCTACTATTACTACTATGCTTTCACATATATTCAAATAATATAAAAATAAAAAAAAAATGTAGCTGTTTTACACTAATGCACTAAGTCAAGGAACATGTTAATTACTTACAGACATAAAATTCCATCCTGTTTCTTTAAAAACACTTGTAAAAAAACCTGTTAATTTATTCATAACTATTAGAAATGTTTGCATTGCACTTAATTTTATAGATTGAAGCCCTGAGATTTAAACACTTTTCTCAAGAAGTTAAGTTCCATAGCTTAGTGATGCCCTCTGAGCTAAGAGGGTTTTCAAGACCTTTAGCCTATGCTTAGGTCCTGCATTGTGTTCCTGGAACTGTGTTAAATAATCCTTCTGATTATTTTAAGCAGTCATTATACCTTTTTGTTCTCATCTTTTTAATGTATCTTTAATGCTTCAGTAGTCAAATTAGCAGGTTTTAAAAACTTTTTAATTGTTTTATTGTTTCCTAAGATCCCTCTCTGCTGATAAATATATATATATATATATATATATATATATATATAAACTCACTATATTAAGTCTTCAAGTAGCTTTCTAGTGAATAATTATCATAATTAGTTAATAATTATTTAATAATTGTCATAATTAGATGGTCAATTTATCTGTCAAATCTGAAACTCAAAATAGGCATTACATTATCATACTAATTTATTGCACAATGCCATCTCAAATCTTCTGTTGGTATTTCTGGTTTCTGAATTTCTTCTTCCTAATAATGTTACATTTTTGGATTACTTTTGCAGGTGTTTTCCTCTATTGTAATTAGTCTTTTTTAATCATCTTTTAGCTTGTTTACAAGACAATTTGAGTTGATTTTTCTAATTAAATATTTGCATAATAATATTAAATATTTTATTAAAATCATTTCTAAATTGTTCCAATCTCCTCTCTCATATTGTTAAAAAATTTTTAGTCCATTTTTTCTACCCTGGTTGCTCATTAAATCCATGATTTTATTAAAAACGAAAAGCAAAATCAATGAGCATTACAAAAAACAAGTTAAATTCAATTAAAACAAATAAAACTAATGTGTCTAAATCACATCTGCTGGAATCTCAGGAGCCATCTTTTAGCATTTGTCTGACTTCTGTATTATAAACGTAGATAGGCAGCTTGACCATTCAGAAATGTCATGCTAAAATTTTTCTTTAAATTCACTTCTCCATTTTTAAGGATTCAATATTAGTAGTCTCTTTTTTTTTCCCCTCAAATTTCTACTTTTATAACTCATTTGTTGCAATTTACTCTATTTCTGTCTCAGTCTGTCTGTCTTTTTTTTTTTTTTTTTTGGACAATTATTTTCAGATGCACAGGCTGATCTAAAATTAGTACAGGCACTGATCAAAATAATGCTACCACAATTTTGTTATGTCCATATGGTTACTTATTATGCCAATAACCAGCAACAACAAAATATTTAAAATGTTGATATCACATAATGCAGTCTATATCCTCAATATCTATATGCAATGGCATTATGTAGACATTCTGGGTCATTCTGGGCAAAATAATTATCAAAGGAACAAATCAGTTAAATTAACTACCAAAACAACAAATCGATTAATCAAAAAAAAAAAATTCACGAACCTTATCAGATTAATTAGAAATTGGAATATTTATCATTATTTCCATATTTACTGTGAAGAAATACTGTAAATAAACAGCTACTCCACACAAAATATTTTTGAATAAAATAAGGGGATTTTCAGATTTTTAAAACTGTTTTTTTTACAAATGAAAAAATAAAAAAAATCCAGAAAAAGCCTTGTGTCTGTATTTCTTATCAAAGTCTATAGAAAGTTCCGCTTTTCAATCTCTCTTCTGTTTTTTTTTTCATAAGGCATTTTACATGTGGGATAGGATATGTAAAGCATAAAGCAAAAAAATAAGTCTATTCCCAAGTTAGTAATACAAGTGAGTAATAATCTTGTGCACTACATTTTACAAGACCAATCATAGAATCAGTAAGGTTGGAAGGGACCTCTGGAGATCATCTAGTCCAACCCCCCTGCTCAGCAGGGTCACCTACAGCATGTTAGACAGGGTTGCATCCAGGCGGGCCTTGAAGATCTCCAGAGAAGGAGACTCCACAGCCTCTCTGGGCAACGTGGTCCAGTGCTCCGTCACTCTCACAGGGAAGAAATTCCCCCTCACGKTCAGGCGGAACTTCCTGTGCTTCAATTTCTGCCCTTTGCCTCTTGTCCTGTCACATGAGACAACTGAAAAGAGTTTGTCCCCGTCCCCTTGACACCCTCCCTTCAGGTACTTGTACACATTGATCAGATCCCCCCTCAGTCTTCTCTTCCCCAGGCCAAACAGGCCCTGAAATGTTCAAAAAATACGTCTAACAACAGTAAAAACAAATGTTCAAAACAACTACATATATCTTCACATATATGCTATGATATCTCATATATAAATGAGGAAGTGTAAACAGTGTGTCTTGAGTGTTTTCTCCAGATATAAAGAGATATATAGATAGAGCTGAAATTTTACTGAAATAAAATAAGGCCTTCTATTACAAAAAAAAAAAAAAAAAATCTTAAACTACATTAGCTACTAAAATCCAAAGTTTTATTCAAACTCTATCAATGTCATCTTTTGAGCTAAGAAGAGATTTGTATGGTATTTGGATGACAAGTCACCAACCTCATCAATAACAGATTGCAGATTAAAAATCGAATAACAATACTTGTTTATTCTATTTAGCTGCCACTCTCTTTGCTTTCTAAATGGCCATGCATATATCAAAATTTTTGATTGGCTAATAATTATTTTTCTAATACTRGAAAGTACAGCATTCAGCATAACATACATATTAACATTTAAAAGTCAGTTTTACATTTTAAAAGTTGGCTACAAATTTTAAAAAGCTACAATATATACAATYGCATTGTCTAAAATATTCCTAAAACTGCCCACTCCATTAAACATTGGATACTTTATTCCCTAAAATATTAAAGTAGACTTTAGAAGTTATGTTATCACATCTTGTATGAATTAAATTTCCTCATTTATCAATACAGCAAACACTATGTAGATGATAAAATAAATTATGACATGCTTTGTGCCAAGATATTCATGAAAAAAACCATACTTTCTTATCTATTTTGACTACTTTATTTTCTAATCATTCTTTGCCACTGCTTATTGCTATATTTTATCTGCTAACATATATAACATATCTCAAACTGAATGTACAGCAGCTTTCATATTTTCCAGCAGGAATATATCCATTCTTAGGCAGAGCTCTTGAAAGGTTTCTACTAAATATAAAGACATTTTAGACATGTTACACAGTTTCACAACCTGCAAATCTTTACTGATAGTGCTTAGAAAAATCTAAGTAACTGTTGAATGCCACTTCTTAAGACTTTCCTTGAAAGACTAAGCTAATTTCCTTCTTTTATAAGCAGCAAATGCAATTCACAAAAGCAGTAGCCAGTTAAACAGAACTATTAAAAATTTAACTTAATTCTCTTTGGCYCTTTTCTCATATCCAGTTTCCTTTTCTACAGTAGTAATTTTAAAACAGACAAAGATAATAACAAGATGTTGAGAATTTTACAGCTTCAGTATTGATCAGGAGAGTGTCACTTGTCACCTACACCTCTTCTCTCTCTAGACTACTTTGAAGTATGTCTTCTGGTTTGTTCTACCAAAGAAGTCTAGCCTCTTTCATTCCCCCCTCGCCTCTGATGATGCTTCCACTGCCAGACATGCTCAGGGAATTGCAGCCTAAGAATTCCTCACTTTAGAAAAAAGTCTGTTTTTTGAATAGAGCTGGATAGACTTGGTCAGGTCCTTAGGGGAGCAAGTTCTGCTGCAAACTTTACAAGTGATACGGCAGACATAGTGCAGCTGAAATCAGATTCTCATGCCTTAGAGTTGCTTGGTATCTCTTACAAGATACATAAATATTACATGCACTGTGACTAACAGAAGCAAACAGATTGAATCTGGAACAGCATTGCGTTAATACAAGATACTGATATCCTTAAGTATTTCAAATACTATTCTGCTATCCATAACATTCTCTAAGATAAAAGTTACTACTCAAACTTAATAGCAACTGGCAGCACTATCTGGCACTTTCTGTCTGTATAGTTTATGAACTTGAGGTGCATTGACTTTGTCTTTGATCTAGAAGTTCATTAAAGGAAAAGAAAAAAAATGAGCACTGCTCTATCATTTCACTCTCTACAATGTTTTATAAATAAATTGACTTTCACTTCTTGTTATTTTAAGTTAACCGACTCACTGATGTAATTCAGGTATTTCAGAATGAGGTGGCAGTATAAACTATTCTTTGAACCTCTGCACTCATCCAGGAAACATCAGAAAGCCAGTGCAAAACAGTCATCTAGGCAAACTGAGGAAAGACTTCCTTACCACTTCAGTCAAGTGSTGAGGAAAGGTGGTAGAAAAGTGACGTGGGAGCAATGGAGATTTCTTCCTCCACGGTCCTAGTGAGAGAACACTGTGGCAGAGACAGCAGCCTTGAGTGACATCCTGATTCCTGCTCTGCTTAGGGCTCATGACAAAGCCAAATGTAGCACTTCTATTGTTTAAAATTTCTACCATCTTAGTTATAATGTTTCAGTATATACTGATACTTCAGATATTCTAGAAAATCTCCTAGCACCTGCTATTGAGTTTTATTTATTTATTTATTTTTTTGATATGGGATGGCTTTATATTCTGAAACGTTCATCTCTGTTCAAATCAAATACGAAAACAAGCACAGAAAAACAACCCAAATATAATGCCTCTATAGCAACTTCTTTATGACAAAAATTGTTATTGTTCATACCACGAGATTGTAGAGAAAATAAGATATAATTAATCATAGACGTTGCACATAAAATTACCTCAGGATTTGCTGCCTTTATGCAGTTTGAATTATGAATTAAGAGAAACGTTTGCAGTAGAGAAGATGCAAGACAAAGCTAAAATTAACACACATATAAGAATGACGGAATAAGCATTGGAGTAAAACAAAACAAAACAAAACAAAATAAAACAAAAAAAATCTAGCCAAATGAGAAACAGCTAAAGTCTTATCTTTAAACTAATTTGAACTAAAGGTTTTTGAAGTTTGAAACAGCTCAGTTAATGAGCCTCTTGATTATTTTCATTTCAAACTTTTGGAGAAGACTAGATATAAAAGTACAGCTATTCTAGTGTCCTTTACAGTAATACAATATTACTTAGGAGCTACATTTTTCAGGTAAATTAAGGACCCAAGATCTTTGGCTCATTAAAAAAAAAAAAATGTGTATTGAACAAGATCTTCATTTTTTTCTCTTTTAGAATGAAGCAACATCAGATGTTAAAACAAGGGGTCCTGAGAGAGTAAATTGGTTACCAGACTAATGCCAGACCCATTTGCATGGTAGACCCTCAAAAGCTTTTAGATGCTTAACTCCCACTGAAAATACTGATGGTGAGATATTAAAATAATTTTATGTATGTTATTATAYTATTTTATTTTAGATTTTTGAGTATCAGAGCTCATTGTTCCCTTCATACTGGCATAAAGAGAAAAGAAACCTGTGAATAAAAGATTGACTTTTTTTAACTTGATGATTATAATAATTATAGAGAAATTGATAGCACCAGATTCTTGTAAATATCATGCAAATTTTCAGTCATGTAAACTGTAATATATAATGAGATTTCTTGACCTATATAACTTTGTTGCTTTAAACAATGTTATTAATTATTCYAGAATAAACAAGGACTAAGGCCCAAGTATACAGACATCCTTGGGTCGTCAGAGGGTCGTCATCAGTGGCGTGGAGTCTAGTTAGAGGCCTGTGGCTAGTGGTGTCCCCCAGGGCTCAGTACTGGGTCCCATCCTGCTCAACTTCTTCATCAATGACCTGGATGAGGGGACTGAGTGCCTCCTCAGCAAGTTTGCTGATGATACCAARCTGGGAGGAGTGGCTGACACACCTGGAGGCTGTGCTACCGATCAGAGAGACCTGGACAGGCTGGAGAGTTAGGGGGAGAGGAACCTCCTGAGGTTCAACAAGGGCAAGTGCAGGGTCCTGCCCCTAGGGAGGAATAACCCTAGGCACCAGTCCAAGCTGGGGGCTGACCTTCTGGAGAGCAGCTCTGCAGAGAAGGACCTGGGAGTGCTGGTGGATGACAAGTTGACCATGAGCCAGCAATGTGCCCCTGTGTCCAGGAAGGCCAATGATACCCTGGGGCGCATTGGGAAGAGTGTTGCCAGCAGRTGGAGGGAGGTGATCCTGCCCCTCTCCTCAGCCCTGGGGAGGCCTCGAGTACTTTGTGCAGTTCTGGGCTGCCCAGTCCAAGAGAGACATGGAGCTACTGGAGAGAGTCCAGCATAGGGCTACGAAGATGATCAGAGGTCTGGAGCACCTGCCCTATGAGGAACGGCTGCGAGAGCTGGGCCTCTTCAGCCTGGGAGAGAGAAGACTGAGGGGGGATCTTATCAATGTGTACAAGTACCTGAAGGGAGGGTGTCAAGGGGACAGGAACAAACTCTTTTCAGTTGTCCCGTGTGACAGGACAAGAGGCAATGGGCAGAAATTGAAGCACAGGAAGTTCCGCCTGACCGTGAGGGGGAATTTCTTCCCTGTGAGAGTGACAGAGCACTGGACCAGGTTGCCCAGAGAGGCTGTGGAATCTCCTTCTCTGGAGACATTCAAGGCCCTCCTGGATGCAACCCTGTCTAACATGCTGTAGGTGACCCTGCTGAGCAGGGTGTTGGACTAGATGATCTCCAGAGGTCCCTTCCAACCTTACTAATTCTATGATTCTATGATATTAGAGGTTTTGAAAAGGTCATTAATGTTCATCAGTCTAAACATTCTAGAAGTTTATTCTTATTAGATCCATAGACAAACAAGTGTATAATAACACATTTCTGCTTAAAAACAACATATGAATAACATAATTTGAAAACAGATGACTATATTTCTTACATTCCTCTACAGAAGTTTCAAACTCTTAAAAAAAATCCACCTCAAAATGTGTGTATTCAGTTGACAACTTTTGGGTATAAAATTTTGAATTTTGAAAGGATAATAGCTGGAAATTTTCCACAGCAATGAAAATATTTTTTAACGAAAATATGAAATACTTTCATATAAAATGACTTTTCTCGTTCTGTGTGATCACATATTTGATTCTGTACAGGTTACTGTAAAGAGATCCTGCAATGTGGGAGAGGGATTAAAAAGGAGAAAATGAGTTTTGAAAAAAATTATATATATTTTCAGAAAATTAACTCTATACTGAAAACTAGATAAGTGTACCAATGCCCAAGTTCATCTTCTTAAAATCTCAAGAGTGTGTATATAGATTAGAATTCAGGTAAGTCATTTTACTGAATATCTTTGGAGGAAGATTACAACTGCAATACAGTAGCTCAAGGAAAAAAATCAGAAAATTTCCTGCCTCAAAGTTCACCCAGGACATTTTTTGCTATGAGATAGACATTGTCATTACAGATTAATRGGAATAGATTTATCTTTAAAACTTGATTGCTTCATGCTGCAAGGTACAGATCTTCCAAATACTAGTACAAAAATGTCTTGCTAATGCAGTATTTATTCTTTCCTTGCTCTGTAGATGTTTCCTCCCTGTCTATGGAAAACTGTTCCTCCCAGTACAAATGATGTCAAATGACACTACAAAGCCATTTTTTTCCTTACTCTGACAATCCCATTTTTAAATTTTCCTCTTAGCAGCAGCAGTAGCAGATTTTTTTATGATTTCTTATATTTATTGTCTTCATCTTCCTTCTATAAAGGTATAATGTTCATTAATTATGTTGTCATAAGATCTTATTTTCATTGTGCAGTAAGTGCTTTTTCACTCCCATGACTTCTGAGGTATGGTGGCTGCTCTGCTGAATGACCTGAGAGTTAAATGGTGAAACAGTATTAATCATTATGAGAGGTACGCTTGGAAATTCATAAATTTGCAGGAGAAGACTGTTTTCAGAACAATTTACTATTCAGACCTCATGTTCACACTGTGAATGATTGTAATTACATGCTGTGACAATAACAAATTCATAATACAGTACAGAAATGAACTCATATTTTTAGTTCATTATTTAGGGCAGCAATTCACAATCAGCCATAGAAATAGGACAATGCTCAGGAAATAATTTTACCATTCACTGTGTGTTAGCAAAGGAGAAAAGTAATTCCATAAAGTTCCTGATCCTTGTTCTTGGAAAAAATTCTTTTAATTTAGTCACAACGTTTGTTGATGAAGTCTTCATCTCCTAAATACTACTACTGATGCTTCTAGACTACAATATTCTGGAGAAATCTTTCTACACTTTATCATTATATTTTGAGACTTGAAAAAAAGGACATCCTTCAGTTCTGGCATATTTGGTAAAAAATTCATCTTTCTTAAGAGGTTATTTCTTCTATCTATTAGGACTTATTGCATAGATCCAGATTAATAAACATAGATTCTCCTTTTGTAAGGAGAAAACACCTTGTGGTAAATTACATTGATTTGTCAGGATATGAGAAAACAAAACCAGTTGGTTTTAGGTGATGCTCACCTTTTCACAAGCTATTCTKGTGAACAGTCTAATGATTGATTACACCTGCTATGTTAAATTACTATTTTTAAAATGCAAACAAGTTTATAGATGGACCATGGAATTCAGCAGTGTCAGTCTAAGCTGATCAATTAAAGCAAGGGCTGCAGTCTATATATTTTTAAAGATAAGAAACATCAGAATCTGGGGTGAGGGACTAAGGAAAGCACATGTGGAGAACAACTGAAACTCTTCATAAAGTGAGAAAGACCAAGGTATGAGTATATGAGATATTAAATGACAAATGTGTATAGTTATACAGTGGAGATGTCATATGAGGACAACATGAAGGGAACACGTCAGATGTATYCCAGATCTAACAGATGCTACTAATAGGTACAGGGGGTAGTGGACCCGAAATCACATGAGGATTGGAAAGAATCATGCAGCCAAACCCTATTTAGTTTAACCTTCATTGATTCAATTCCACATGCAAAGAGTCAGGAAGAGTCAGAGGAGAATTCTAACAGCTCCTTTTTTTTTTTTTTTTTTTTTTGAAAAGTTGTGACATACAGCTGAGAAGTGCACCCAGAACACTTCATGGGATGCTGGAAGAGCCAGAAAGAGTACAACCTGAAATGCTAAAGGTAAATATATGTTGAGATCTTTCTCTTACTGTGGAAAAACACTATTATAATGAATGTAGAAGGACCTATAGATCCAGACAACTTACCCCAGAAAACTCCTTCCACCTCCYCCTCCCCCAGCTGCAAATCTTTTTGTTCTTTGCCTTGGGCATAACGTATTGAAACAGTGAGAGAGAGTAGCCAGTTAGTAAATAGGGACATTCCTGAACAGAAAGATAAAAGAGAAGCCTTGATAACATTGTAGTCCTGAGACATCCCAATATTCTGTCCAAACCAGCTATCTGGCAAAGAGGAGRCTGAGACATGGGGAGAGTCCTGAATCAGGGCTCTCTCGCCCAGCAGAAGGGATCATTAAATGGATTCCTTTAGCACATCTCCTTCCATACGTGATCTCTTGGATTCTGGGCACCAGTTTTCTGCCTCTTGCCCAGTGTATGCAGATGGGACCA
Source organism: Rhea americana (assembly GCF_003343005.1). Lineage (NCBI taxonomy): Eukaryota > Metazoa > Chordata > Aves > Rheiformes > Rheidae > Rhea > Rhea americana. Next base: position 4,129,350 of record NW_028186535.1, read on the forward strand.
CATACAATTCACTTTGCTTGAGGCAATAGTAAGCCTGCTTATCTGAGCACCAGCATCAYTGGTAAATAATGACATTAGGTTGCCTGGTCAAGGATGAGTTCCTCAGCCAGTGATGGGCTTGGTCATGTCCCAAGACAACATAAATCAGCATTAAGCAAAAACATAAAGTATCATGAGGAATTGCACTGAACACAGTCCAAAGATCACAGARTGACCTGAAGATATCCATGATTCACCTTATCATGAGTTTTCTCCCTGCCCAGAACAGGACAGATTTTCAGACTGAAATTARTACATTTCTCGGTCATTTATATTAGTCTTCAGCTCCATCTTCTTGCCAAGAAGTAATTTTCTATCCTAAGAGAAACAGGGCTAGTGGCTCTAAGTTAGGRAGTGAATGAAACTTGCTAACTAAGGCTATGCCTACACAGATAAACCATGYAATGCCAGCATCAGGCACAGAAATATCATTCTACTACACTATCAAATTGGTCCTTGACATGCTTTTGGTCCATGTCACCTGGAACTCTTAGATAATTTTCGGATACAATTTGGGAGACAGAGCATTTGAAAAATCTGTCCCTTACCATAGATTGTTTGCCACAGGCCCTTAATTATGGAGGTTGAGGAATTAGCTTAAATGTGGACCATTTCATGCCAGTTGGCATTAGCGTCTGGGAATGTTCCCAGATGTGTTTAATCTTCCAGAATAGGCAAAAACTAATATAATGAGTGAATATTGAAGTGACAAAAATGGGAAATAACAACAGTGGRTGCCTTCATCAAAAGTCTACATATTTATTCAAGTCCTACTGAAATATTTCGGTGGTACTCAGGGTCCTAAGTTATCGCTGAGAAAAATTTTTGTCCCTGTATTTTTAAGTCATTTAGGAGAGGGACATCATTTTTGCATTTAATTTTATTTCTCTCAGTAAACTTCTGRAGTATCATAGTAAATAATATTTCCACAGCTTAGAAATTAGATTGTTTTTGCTAGGATCAATTTATACTCTATTAATTTTATCCTGACCCAAGACCCCTCAAGTTATTGGAAAGACTTCAAGTTCCTTCACTTGGGTTTATAGTAGACATCCTATAGTGTTTCTGAAAGAAACATGAAGCAGGACACTTTTGGCACTAGCAAAGCTGTATTCATCCTCAACAYAGAAAACAATGAAAAACTTGCAAACAAGGTATTTCAGTTCTTACATCATGATAGTCCTGCAATATATTATATTGCAGTATCTTCTCTTTTCCTACTACTCAGRCAGTCTGATTTGTATCACATCTCTGTCAGGGCAGTATGAATTCCTGAGTGCTTTTAAGAAGCCTCCATATCAGGAACTTTTTGTGCTGTCTCTATTAGGCTGATTGGCTACCTTGTTTCCAGAGGCTTTATGTCTGGAACCATTTCAGGAAGGACATCACAGTATAATAATATTACGTAGAGTTCATGAATCAATKTTGATCTGTGGAGAGCCAGCTGGTCACCTAGAATTGTTTTCTCTTGTCCAGCTGAAAATTTGAATTAAATATGCCCTTAAATCTTCCTTTCCACATGGAATTACTCCCTTTACTCAAGCCATGAATGTTGAAAGGGTGTGAATTGATGGAATATGTGATTAATGGTAGAGTGMCTGGAAAAGTGACATCAATAAGACAAGCTCTCTGTTCAGATGTATTCTCTCTCATGAAAAATGTAAGGACTCTTGTATTAAGGGAAAAGGTTACAAATTTGTGTTAATGATTRGGATGAAAACAATTCAGAGGAAAGGCATGAGGATCAACACTAGAATACATCTGAATAACATAGAACATAATAGATGGCCCGAGAGTAAACACAAGGCTGTATTTCACTCAAGAACTCAGCTGCAGTCATAAACTGTGAAAGGTTTATGAATGGCATCAGACCCTCAGAAATTAATTCAGCCTTGTATTCACAGTGAGGCCATATGTTGTTATTTATAATACTCACTTTATAATTGCTACTCTTAAACTATTTAATATTTGTAGTTGTAATATTTTAAAGATTCAGTCATGAACTTGAAATGCAGCAGTTCCTTTAGGTAGCATCACTAAAGCCATACTTAATTACTTCTCAGATACGTTTGGGGGGGGGGATCATATTTCACAACAAACTGACTCCTGCTGACTAACATCTTACACCACAGGAAACTCTATTATGTTTAATAAGTCTTTCTGTGCGGCATTGCTAAACATAGAAATAATGGCCTCATTTTTGATTTGAGAAGATGCAGATTTACACTGGTTCCACTTGACAGCTATAATGACAGCGTAAAAAAGCAATTACAGAAAAGAAATATTTTGCYTGTAATGTATTGCTTTGGTGAAATTAAAGTTCTTGAATAACTACCTATTGAAATGGAAAGAAACAGAATTCCCCAAAGGAATAAGGAAAATAAAAAATTCACAGATATGAACTATCTCTTCCTAATTTCTACAGATTTTCTAAAACAATCCCTGAAGACCATACTATTCTTGGAAATTAACTGAGACTTTTATTGCCATACTAATATCCTTCATCAAATTCAKTCTTGGCATCTTTCCATATAGGTAGCATTTTGGCACTACAACTAACATATGAAATCAAACGTGAGTAGGGGAGAAACATTCCAGCTCTCTGAAGCAGCTAACAGTGACAGGCCATTTGAGCACAACTGTAAAGCAATTGCATGGAATCAGAACCAGCTCAGAGAAACCTTCCTAACCCCTTTGCCCTCATCTCTATTTGTCTTGTTTTCGTCATTCTATTTTTTTATTTATTGTTTGCCTTAYTTTTTATCTTTTTTCCTTTTGTATGTCTTGTACTCCAGAGAAAAATGAATGAAAGCAAAAAGATGCCTTCAATCCGCAGACACTATTTATGAAAGGGCTTCTAGTCACTCAAATTCAAGATCTGTCTTATTGGATCATATACAAAAAGTCTTATAGAAAACTACATAGCTTGCTTAATTCTTCTCCTTGATCTCGCACATTGTATTGTATTGATAATTGCTGGTTATGCTTTGATCCTTATTAATGTGGCACACTGAAAAGAAGGAATAGAATGAAGCAGAGTAGGGAGGACGTAAACTCCAATTTGTTTGCAAAGCAGAATTAAGATCTGAGGACATTAAGGGGTTTGAATGTCCCCTAGTAGAGTCCTTTCATCCTTTCAAGAATCATTAYGAAATGATTCATCAAGATTCAGTTACCTGGGGTCACGAAGTGATGGGAAAAAWTATGATTTGTTGGGCAGCGTGAAGCAGCAGAGGGGCTATGATCAAGGCTACATTGGACTCCTGTATCTCTTGTAGGAATCCTTCTATGTTAAGCTCAGGTCTCTCTCAGATGCAATGCAATGACATAACCTCTCTCTCACACACACTTAGGAATCACATACATTGGACACAGGTGGCTGATGAAACAGAAATCCAATTCAAATAACCAAGGGAAGAGAGACAGTGGCATCAGTGTAAATGCATATGGGATACAGAAAGGGACATCCATTTTGTGCATGTACCACGTTCAGTGGCATGACAACTGACTGAAAATTTTGGCTATCTGAGGAAGTTTAGACCTAGATTATTATTCTTGGAAGATTTCTCAAATCAGAGATTTTGTCTTGTACTTTGTTGTTGTTATTTCTTTAGATAGTTCCATTTTTCAGTGTCCCAGATAAGCTGTTTTCTCAATAATTCTTTTGGGGTCAAGATTTTCCAAATTGTCYATGAAAGTCAGATATTCATACATTRCTGGAATTCTATTTGCCTGTTCCTAAAACTGCTTTGGAAATCTGATATTTCTTTTATAGTCTACACCTGAAAAAGAAGGGTAGAAAAGTGAAATTTTCCAATAGCAATTTGTTAAGTTTCTGCAGAATTTGAATATCCTCCTATATATATTTACTGGGAATGAAAATATTTCTTTCTTCATTGTGACCATCAAAAAAATACAATAAAAAAGCAAGGAAAGAAAAAAAATCCAATCTTGATTGCATTGACCTTTTGATGCAAAGTGCTAAGTGATTCTTGTTTGTTCTTTCAGAGCTCCAGTTTTACTCTTGCATTTATTGTGATTATTTTCAGGGAAATTTGCAGTGCAACAGAATTACTTGGAGAAAAATGATTCAGTAAAAATGTCAAGATTTTGAGCTGAATTTTCAGATTTTTTTTCTTATTTTCCTTTAATAGGCATTTGATCAAATTTTTATTCATAAATAGTCTATAAGCAGCCTAATGAGTAAAAGCAAGATTGAACTTCAAAAGGTTCATACATTATAAGTACAATTCTATCTTGGAAATACTGAATATCAGATCCAGTATATTAGCATGACTCCAATTTAATAAAATGCATTATTTTCCAATAACTTCCATATTTGTGTTAAGATCAACACAAAGAACTTCTTCCTGGTAAAGCATGCTAAGCCTATGTATGCTAGTGTTTGTCATCCCACTCAAGAATTGTCCCTGAGATTCTTATCTTACCTCAGTCCTTTAGTATTAATTAATGCAAGCATAAATCCAAATATGTCTCATTCCTTCTCCTTATTACACCACTGCTTGCCACTTTTCCCTTCAGAATGATTTGTGTTGCTCTGGCAAGTCAGATGCCATCTCTTTGATTGCTCCCCTAGGCTTCRTTTATATGTTACACATAAACCTATGGAGATCTTCATCCTGCTATCCTCATATTTTATATCATCCAAAAAAAGACAAATGAACTTGTGGCAAATATACAAATGTATCTTGGTTAAGACCAGTTACTTCTGCAACAGCAAGATTGATAGGACCAAAAATCCACATTTATTTTCAAGGAATACTGCAATAATAGCATGCTTCCTTTTAATTTTCTGTAGTTGTGAAAACAAGAGCTGACATATCTAATAAGTTGGTATCCTCTACCTAATAGTTGTCTGTACCAGAAACTTCAGAGGAAGAATCCTTTCATGACAAGCTGCGAGACAACCTGCTCATCCAAGATATCTCATCTTTGCATCTGCCTCTGATGATAGGAACTGGATGAAGCCTGAAGGTCTAATGCTTCTTCCATAAAAATTAATGTTTTGTTAAATTAATTAAGTACAGATACTCAGATTAATGTCTTTCCATTTTCTGAATCGATCTAAATTCTTCCCATTAATGTTTTCATTTGGCAGCAAGTTCTGCAAATTGATTATCCAGTAAGTATTTTTTTAATAGTTCTCAGTGAGCAGCAAGAGCAGAGCTGCTCCCTATGGGAAGGCAAGTCAGGAACCAACTGCAGTCACAACAGAGGTTGGAAGTAGGAGAGGCAGGTTTGTGCTTTGAGGAGGCCCAGGAGCTCTCTCCAAAATTTGGCTGTGAACTTAGCCTTCCCGTTCAGTCACAATGCAGTCTGGAGGGCCATGGCATCAGAAAATAAGCTGTAAGAAACGAGTCAATGTTGCAGTGTCAGGAACTGATGGTCTTCGTCTGGGCTGAGATAGAAGCAGGGATTGGGTGGGTCCTAAGAAGTCCTAAGGGTGGGCAGGGACAGGGAGGCCTGGTAGATCCCATAGGGCCCTGACRGCAATTTTAATTCCCCTCATTTTAATGTCGTTGAAGAAACTCTTGTCTTTCTCTTCTGAAGCTGGGAAAAAAGTAATTCCCAGCCACACCTCTCTGTCTTTTAGATACTTTCTAAAATATTTCAGATACTTTGATCATATCWTCTCTTCTTATTTCCAAAGTTAGCAGTTCCAATCTTATAAATCTCTCTTCACCTCTGAGSTGCCCTAGACAATTCAAAACTCCTCTGTGAGCTGTCCCTGTCTCTTCAATACACTCTCTGAGCAGCTGCAACAATATTCCTGGGGGCGGGGGACGGAGCAGGATTCACCTTYCTCCTTTCTAAAACACACTGACACTTGACACACATCCAGGACAATGACCCAGGAAGCATCTTCAGTTTGGTTCACCTCCCGCAGCTTGGGGCAAGTTAACCTCCCATCTCCCAGGAGAATTCCTTGTACCCAGGGCAGGGATGAAGACAGGAAGAAGTTTTTCCATCTCATCCTGAAGCTAGTTTACTGCATAAAAAATTTAATTCTTTTAGAAGAAAAGAGAGTATGGATTGAGACACTCAGATATTTTCTCAGGATACAGGATATTTATCTGACTTGCTACTTGCTGGGTAAATGCTTCATGGGTTTCTGGAAATTCAGCTACTACATCCTTCACTGTTAACATTTTAAAAGAAAGAAATATTTTCTGAATAGCCTGACTTTATTAGTGAATAGCAAGCATACTCTGAGCCAGCATGTATCCTTAAATCAAAGGATTCTGGCAGCTCTCTCCTCCTTCATTTTTTGTCCCAAGAGGATTGAGTAGCAACTTATAACTGTATAATGAAAAGCAGGTGAAAATTGATCTGAGCATGTACAAGAGCAAAGCTAAAGAACAGGGGAAGCAGCAAACTGAGCTTTCAGGTCATCARATACAGGTTTTACGAGAGACTCTAAAGTGATTACATTACTTGTCCCAACATTGCTTTTGCTGTAGTTGTTGTGTTGTTTTTGTTTCGCCGTTCTTATTTTTTTGATATGATCTTAAATTCATCATAGTACTAAAATTTAGATTATAGATATATTCCCCAAAACAGACTTTTACCAGAATAACTAGGTACTTCATGACTTTTAAGCTCATCTAGGCTGAAAAGCACAGTCTAGCATAAGTTTGTTTAATTATGGACTACTAACATCATTTCCTGTGATGCAAGTTACAAATACCATGATTGGTTCCTGCTGAGGTGGTCCATGAAGAGAATGAGCGAATGGCTTTTGTCAAAAACTCTGAGTGGGAGAGCAGATGAGTTCAAATAGCAAACAGAATTTAAGTGGTTTAAAACTCAAAATAAACAGAAAACAAAGAATAAGTCAAATAAAACAAACATAAAAAAAAAGCATGCTGCAAATGTGGACATATACACATATATGAAGCAGTTTAACCTTTGGACAATATCATGAATTTTTAAAATTTATATGACTCAGAAATTCAACTTTTTCAAGGATTAAAAGAACAGTTTCCATTTTTTCCTGAAAATATTTTTAGTGTTTGTTGTTTGAACAACAACRTTATGTATTTTAAAAATCTAAAGATTGAATTAATTATGGAAAGGAACTCTCATTTAAAGACAGCAATTTCTCATCATTATGACAATCAAATTCAGACTGTCCACATAAGCAAGCAAAGACTTGAGCATAAAAAAATATGCATTTTATGAAAATTTCTCTGCCCATCCCAGATTCCATTTAGATGTAATAAACTTTACTGTAATTCCTGATGTGTATCAGTGGAATTAGGCCCCTTAACTCTCATGAAGATAACAATGTTTCAAATTTTTCTTGAAAAATACAGTTATAAATTAATRATATCCCTTCTGCTTGCTGCAGACCTTCAGCAGTTGGATATCACATCCTGAARTTTTGTATTGCTTACTGGAAAAGAGCCTGAGTGCATCTTTCTAAATTTGTGTATGATCACCCAAATTAAAACACTCCAGCATAATTATAGTAAATGATATTTTTCCACAAATTCATTTTGTCCTCCATTGCATTAATTTAGTAATGTAATGATAAGCTTCAATCTTTGTGTAATCATCTTGACAAAGTCCTGTGGTCTTAATTTTTTTCAAATCAAAGATGTTRCAAATGAGGAAATTAGATTTTAAGATAGAAAATGGATTGTTTTCATTACAAAGATAGCATTTGTGCTTAATGAGACTTCATACACATGACTACATATCAGAGTGGAGCCATAAACATCATAAAATGCAAAAACAATTATGTGACCTTTTCACAAATTATTTTCAGCGGCAGAACTATGACCTCCTTAGATCATATTTTGAACTCCTGGCATACCATTGATAGAAAAGTCAGTGCATGTAATAAAAGCAAGTCTTCAGATGCTATAAACTGTTTCACAAGGCAGAGATGACAGTATTTGAAATGTGTTGAAAGCTCTAATGTAAATTATTTAGAAGACTTGCATGATGCAAATCTCTCTGCTTGAAGAGACTAATCAATTCTTCCATTTGATAGGAATTTTAATTAGATACAACAGCCAGGGGTGCAAAGATTGTTCAGCTACCTAATTCATTGGCCAATTAATTGAGGCTAGCCTAATGTTTTCATTGTTGCTACATATATTAGAGCAAAAGGACAATATTGAGATGATTTAATTGTGGATCTTGCAACAAGAAAAGCTGTAAGCAGTATGTTGAAAATATAGCATGCATATTACAGAGATAATTATATAGTCTTGAAACGATTGGTGAGAGGTATACTCCTATCTATCACCAGTGGTGGAACATACCTTGCGATAAAATAGCAATAAGATAGGTACTTCAAATTGGAGGAAACATCTGTATATGATGTACTTCATTGATTTGTCAATTGACTGCTTCTTATTAGCTTCTTAAGCTGATAAACTTAACAAACATAAGTGTAAATATTTCTGTACTTGATTCATTTTAACTTTTGGAGAAGCTGGTTTCTCTTATAAAAAGACTATAAAGGCCAACCGCTTAAAAACTGTCTATACAAATATACAGTAAGCTGTGTTAAACACACATCAAGGCACAATTTTTTCTTGAACTATATCCTAAAACAGTTTTACAGACAGAGGGTTAGAAACAGGTATTTAAGATAAATTAGGAAAATGCTTCAGTTGTCATTGAAAAGGTGGATGTTTTGAGGTTAATGCATCTGGACAATAAATTAAGGGAAATTGTTCAGAAATATAAGACAAATGTCATTGCATCAAGGTCAGATTTGCCTAGTAAGAAATATAGTTTCATGTCAGGGAAGCTGATGTTCTGTCCTTCCTTGCCACTCAAGAAATTGGGAGTGGTGATTATTCTAACTCAGCTATTATCTCTAGAAATAATATTTTTGCAGAAGCTAAGTTAATGAGGTAAGAGCTGATGATCTGCTAATTAAAAATCTAAAAATAGGCCTAGTGATAAATGGGTTGTCAAAATATCCTAGCTAAGTAAGAATCCTTAAGTTAGCAGTGATCAATGCACTGCTCTGATTTCATGACACTGCATATTCATTTAATGAACCTCCTTTCTTATCTGTTAATTACTACTATACTCTCTGGATTAAGACTATACACATTCTTMGGAGAATCTATGCATTGCCTAGTTCAAGTTTATTTATGAATATTTATTAGTTTGCTAGCATACAAAAATCTTCTTATGTAGCTGACACATTATCTTGCACTAATAAGAGCTTTTGTTTGACGTGGAAAGCAGTTGATTTACATTGGAAGGACCCTTAAAGTTCAGTATATGTCTTTCAGAAGAGAAAACAAACTAAAGATACAGTCTGGTATTTTCAATCAGGCCCAGCTAAATTATGCAAACTATTTGCATGATATTACATTAAGTGTGTAGTACACAAACCCCATTCTAATTCCAAATAGAAACATCTGGCTAGTTATTTAAAATTTAATTGTAAATAGTCCTTTCAGTTCTTTTGTGAAAACAGTATTTATTCTGAATTCAATACAGTGAAATGTGCATTCAGATACTACAGAAAGATGTTTCAAACTAAACATAAATTTTCTGGATAATATTACTGATGTTGCTTACCATTTTACTAGAGCATGTTAGGCACTCTAGTTAAGCTTGAGTACTTTGTTTAACTTGACTTGAAAATGTAGAATTGTGATGATAGAAATATTTTCTTGCAAACCTAGGCTATTTTTTTTTTTAAAAAAAAAAAGGTATAGAAGAAACAAATGTCAAGAAAGGTGGGAAAAAGTGGTATGAATGTAAGAAAGCAATACAAATCTTGCAAGATTTCAGTATAAATAATCAATCAGTACAGAACCATCAGCCTCTGGAAATCTTAATTGATAGTAACCATTGAAGCTTGTTTTTTTCAAGAGCAAGGATCCAATAAGCAAATTCACCCCATGTCTGTTGACCCGAGCCATCCCTGTAACAGTTATCAATTTCAGACTCATTCTTTTCAGTCCTCCTGAAGTTATTAGTGATCAAAGCTCAAGAGATCTAAAAAWGTATATATATTTCTATGGAATAAAACCCGAGAAATAATTACATTTTTTAGGCATTGTCATACTTTTCAAATTGCAAGGCAGAGGTTTCTCAATGTGTTATTAACACGGTTAATCAGSAATTAGCCATAATGCAGTCACAGTTTCACAGGTTAAATGTGACAGTGTCACCCAGATCCCAATTCCGTAATTATGTAGATTAGAGATCTCATTAAAGCATATGAGACACTGTTATCCTCTTGTGGRGAGAAAGTCATGGATATGGACTAGGGAAAAGAGGATCTAGTGCATGCCAGATACTCCTGCATCAGTCTTTGATCATCCCTATGTTCTTGTGTTCACTTCCTGAGATACAGCCACAGAGCTTAAAGCCAAAATGGAGCTTTAGACTATTCAATCTGCTGTATAACACAAGCTATTAAATTTCATCTGGTTACTTTTGTACCAAGCCCAATAACTTGTGCCTGACTAAAGTTTCTTTTGTTCTTGGCTAAAGCACATTAATTAATACATAATGCAGTACTGGAAAAAAGCCAGATCCTATTGCAATGAAGATTTATGTAGATAATACAGAACACACTAAAATGCTGGGCAGGAAGAAGTTGTAGAACAGCTGCAGTTGCAGAACAGTCTTAGTGTACGGGTATAGAGAGAGAGTTTGACTTAGAAAAAAATGCAAGGACTGGTCCCTGAGAATGAACAAAGTAATTTTTAGACAAAATTCTAAATAGAAAAACATGAAAAACAGTTTCAGCTTCCATGTTATCGCAAAATATTTGCATGGAACATTTTTAAGTCCACATTAACAGTTATTTTAATGTATTATTGTTAATGCCTGTCAGAGCTTTGCTAACAAGCATTTAATTTTCCACTCTCTGAATCACCTTGGCTGCAGTATGCTTGTCTTTCTAATTGTAGCTTTTCTCTGACTTGACCCTGGAATGAGATATTTACCACCCATTTTCTTACCTTTAACTATGCCAGCCTAATTGGCTCCAGATTTAAACAAGCATTCACAAAATCAGTGTTTCATTTTTGCCTTTGCTTTTTTTTATGTGAAATGACATTGATCACTAGTCAAGTGATCAGCCATGATTGTTTGGCCTTGTTTGCACAGTTATGGATGTTGYCTGACTTTTGGGTTATTTTTCAATGTTTCCTCTTATGTGAAACTGTTGTTACAAGATCTTTGAATTCAAATCTATGTATTTTTATCAGTGTCAAGATTATAACGTCTGCCATCTGTCCAATGCCCAGGTATGCTGTTTTTATGCTTTGTGGGGTAATCATCCTTCAGGCATTTTCTGTCATGTTTCCAGAGTTTCCTAATTCTCCCCATTGACTGTGGAGGAAAACAGATTTTTAACTGTCATCATGAAATTTGCAGCTAAACTACTTTCTAGAGAAGATTGTGTGAATACCCCCATTGTATGCATTTCACAGGCTGATTGGTGGAAGAATTATGCCAATCTCTTTTTTTCTGTCACAGTACAGTGATATTCCTTCAGTTATTATAAAGATTTCATTATGAATAAACCAGAAATCTGTACACAAACTATAATTATGATCTTATGACCTTTGATTTTCATTTATATTCTAGGACATTTTTGGTGGTATATACTTGATTTAAATTTATTTTTTGTTAATTTGACCCTTTTGAGCTGTGTATACTTATAAACACATAGAATATATAAATGAATATACTAATGTATGCAGGATATAGCTACTATATTATACTACACATGTGACACTGGTATAAGTGAATTTTTGGAAGGTGGGGGTACTAATTCTGGAATTTAGTAGTCAGTCTCTCATTACCGGGAGTTAGCGGGACTGGAATATTACCATTGGGACCASGATTTTACCTTTAGTTGGAACAGAGCTTTTCCAGCCTCTGGGCATTAAAACCATGACATAGATGATGTCCCACAAGCCCAAATGTGTTAGTTACAAGATCACACTGACTTACTTTTTGAGTAATTAATTTTTCAATTCAGTGGCAGAAATTAAGAGAAAAATAATAAAAGCATCCAGCCAGATAAATCCCAGATTAAATCATATAACTTCTCTCACCCAAACAAAATATTAAATTCARTTCATGTGAGAAATATCAAAGCAGTTAATACAGGACACATGTAGTAAGAGATGAAGAAGCGAAAAAGTGCTGAGAATGAAACTTCCTTTTTGCCTAATGGTTTGGGAACTCACTTAGGAGGTCTAGGCTCAGTTTTTAAAATGAGGTTATTTGACCTCTCATCCCTGGAATGCATCTTAACCATCAGACTAGCAAGCAGCCTTGGTGATATGAGAATGAACAGCTTTTTCTCCATGAAGTTACTGCAGTGTAAATCTGTTGATATAGTTTGGAACTCAGATAACACCTTTCATATATAAGCTTAGTTGCTGTATCAGAGCTATATACATACATACATATGTAGATATGTGTATATATATATATATATTTTTTTTTTCCTCTGAACTAACTAATATTTAATTGGGACTCATATAACAGAAGACCAACCTAAGCAGAAATTATGGTTTTAGACATGCAGCTGATTCACCATAATTGTCCAAATGAACTGGTTTATTTCAAAATAAATATAAAATAATTTGAATCAATTTAGCCCTCTTTTCACCATAATATAAATTAATGCTGATTGCTTTGCATTTACCACAGCAGTAAGCCTGCATACACGCACATAGACACACTTACTACAGATTGGTTACTACAAGCTAATCTTTTTTCACAATACAAGATCTTTGTTTCTTTTCTTTCCACACATTATCCTACTACTTAGTCCTACCACCCAGATTGAGAGAGGATTCTTATTCAGTCCCACTCCATCCGCTTTGGTAATCCCAAGAGTATTTAACTCTTGAAATTTAAACTTGTATTCCTTCAATTTCAGAAGCTGTGAACTGCAGAAATATCAAAATTCAAATAAATATGACTTCTCAAATACTAGTATTTTAAGATAGAGTGAGGCAGATACTAAAATTAGGACCTGAATCACAAGTTTGCTGATGTCTGGTCAATAGTAGAGTAAAAGAATAAACTTCTGGATGAGTCTTCTATTCAGTGATATCATGATCTTACCCCATTTTCTATAAACAGAAAAATTGAATATATTTCTTAAAATAACCTCACAAAGCAATAAGTTTTTAAATATTTCAAAACATAAAAGAATGCCATAGGCAATTTGCAATACAATAAAAAAACTTTTTCTTAAAAAGATATATTAATTTTGCAAAAACATGGATTTTCTATTCAAACACTCATAATGGAGTACTTTGTGTTGAAAGTAATAAATATAAAAATAGTTTCTGCTTTGTGCCATCTAAGTACATTTTTTGTTCCTGCTATATCTCTACTTTATTTTTGCTCCATAGCTTTCAGGTTCTATTAGAAAGAAATGTCATGAGCATTGGAAAAGAAAATGTTCTGAATTGCTTACTGTGTTATCAGAAACGGTATGACTCACGGTTCTGCTAAGTAAACTCCACAGGGGAAAAATATGGGAAAGGTGTATAATCCTGGTTTTCTGGAATATTTATTCATATTAATGTCATGTACAGCTAGAATTGCCTTTGTGCATGTCTAATTCAGAGCAGTCATAACAAGAAAGAATAAGGAAGCTAATTATAAATAATTTGCTGAAGCTCTATCAATTGAAATAGGGGATTTTATRTGTGTGTAAGGCTGTTTAACTTTGCCAGGAGGGCTTCCCATATTACACAAAGAGAACTATGTAAACAAATATTCTGCATATGCTTGTGAATAATTAAACCCATTTAAACAAGAAACAACTATCCTAATATATCTACACATAATGACCCTTTACCATAGCTATAGAAATTGTAGTTTATTGACTGTATGTGTACAACACAGGGAATAGGGTTTATGGCAATCTCCAAAGTCACACAAATTTATATTTTAAGGTAAGGAAGACTAGTAGAAAAAGGGATAGGGATAATCAATGTATTTGTTTTATATCAGGTGATTACAAGCCTCAATTCACATACTGGGCAGTACTTCTAATCAGTAAGGACCRTGATAATCTGAGGTCTTGGTTATTGCAGATGTGTTCATACCTCCTGACCTACTCCTGAAGTGCTTGTCTAATTAATCATGACTTTTACAAAGAGCTTAAAGATATGAGGTAAAAAAAAAAAAATGTTGATGGTTTCCTATGCCAGCAGAAAGCCTGACACAATTATCTACAGGGTATAAGTTGTATCCCATATCTCAGTAGGGTGTTAATTCAAAGATGGTTAGGGTCATTCCCATACTACTTCAAAGACAATCCAATTGTAGCAAAAGAAAGGATGGATGGTAGACTCAGTCATACCCACTATGGTAAACATCACTTTTACACACCAACATTGTAAGAGCTGAGCTAAGAAGAGTGAATACTGCTCCTTTAGGAGCAGATATATAAGCAGGACCAAAAAAGTGAAAGGTGATAGACATCCTATAACTCAGCGGGCATAGAATATCAGTTTGCCTGAACACAGCAACAACATATAAAACAGGATATATGGCTTAAAACACACAGTTTTTATTCTGGAGGAAGGTCAACATTACTCTATTTTCATTCTAGTTTTATATAAAGCTGTGCATTTCTCAAGCTTTAGCATCAGATAGGATTTATCTCAAGTTACTGTTTAGGAAACGTCAACATATGTGCTGTAATAATAAAGGAAAGGAAGTCAACTGTCTGAATCTATTGCAGTCCAACAAAAGTAGATGAAAATGGCATACTGTTCTGAAAGCAAAAATACTTTYGAAGTTCATAGTCCAAAGGTGATAGAAGTATTTATGAAAGAAGCCATGTTTTGACAGGAGCTTGCCTTTGTCATTAATTTCATCAACTAACAGGACAGGTACCATACCTGTGAGCATGTACTTCCTCCACAGTGCCTTGCCTTAGCCTAGATAAGAGTTCTGTGGAAATCAACATTTTTTTTTATTATTCACTAAGTTTTACTTTCAGCTGACAGCTGAGAGGATGATAGTCATTAATGAAAATAGCTTTTGTGCTGTGAGAAATCCTTCACTAAGAAATTCACTAATTCACTAAGAAATACAGTCATTTCTTGTACTGWAAGAAATTTTCAGTTGATACTAAAGTGATTAGTGGTTCTGGAGCATTCTCTTATGAATTATTCCTATCGAGCATATCAATACAGTGTTGACGAGAAAACACATTACTAACTTAGACTGAATTCAATTCTATATATTTCTGACTTCCACTCACCCACCAAAATAGCTTTTGCTCCAGGAATAGGCAACCAAGCTGTATTCCTCTTAGATGGACTAGCTAGTTCTACACATATAAATAGATTTGATTTCTTCTTAATCAAATTCATGAAAGATCCAATAAGATATAGACAATCAATCTAAACTTTTTGCAACTTTTGTCTGCTGTTAGAATCAGTTCTCTAGTACTTATCTGTATTTTAAGTATYACTTCAGTTACTGCTGCACTGATTTAACTTTCTTCTGGCAAAGTATTAAGATAGAGACATTTATTTAATATCCCTGTTCCCAGATTCTTAATACACTCTGAAAGTAAGTCAGTGAGATATGACTATAGTTACTGACATTTCAAATTATAGTGCTGTGCAGAAAATGTCATTTAGTTTTAATCAGGAGAAGTTTGTCTCTCCAAGATTTGGATCTTTTATGTTTCAAAACTAAATTTCAGCGTTAATCCTCATTAAGAATCTTTAGTTTTAATTATCTTGTTAGATTTTATTATAAAAAAAATCTACTTTTACTAATACCAAAAAATTATCTACAACTCCTGGCTGGAGCTGAGGGTTAATATGATTTTTAAACTTCGCAGAGGTACATAAAAAGTTTAGATAAGCCTATGAACCCTAGGCAAATCTAGAAATAGGGCACTGCTCACTCAGTGGAGAACAGAAAGAGGAAGGGACACAGATGCTAGGAATCATCTTGATGCTGATGGTTGAACATGSCAGGACAAAGGAGGAATAAGGTTTACGTAAAGATATTATCCAGCTAAGGGAGAAGTACTTGATTTACTCCACTGAGGAAGAGAGAACTTCCTATAACTAACAAGAGCTAATGAAAATCACATGGAAGGACTTTATTGAGAGCTATCAAGAATAATTTTCCCTGACTGTAGTCTTTTGCTGATTCTCACCCTAGAGTTCTTCCATGTGATATTTTTTCTACTAGCCATTTCAGAATAATTTTGTTAACATTACCTATCTCGTGCAGGGGACTATCTAACAGTCAGATCTCTCTCAGGCCTACTCTTTCCCAGGGATTGGCTTTTTCTTCTGCCTTTCATCCATACCATTCACAAGTACATTGACTCATATGTGGACCTTCCCTCATTTCCAGTCATTTCCAACAAAAGGTTAATGTTAGTTTTATTCTGCTTAYAGTGCTGTTCCTCTGTAGTTCATCTCCTTCAAGGACCTACTGCTGGAGCTAATCATGGTTCCTGCCTTTTGTTCCTCTCATTTCCCTTGAAGATARTTCTTTTTCCAGCCTCGCACAATCACTTGAGAGGCCATACTTCTCCCAGGCCTCTCTTATGATGGAGAACACCACCACCGTAAGCATCTTTATAATCTGCTTTAGATTATTCCTTTTAAGTTTCTGTCCTCACTATAACAATGCCTTCCTCCTATTTTATCAACAAGGGTACATGTAAGCTTTTAAGTTGCTTCTTAAAACTATTGATTGAGGATTACTTTCTCCAGTCCAAACCTTTCAGTCACCTTTGGTACAGAGATACGGTCACCTAATGGTGGACTGCCATCCCATGACAATCCACTGAAATCATTAATGTCATTAGCTTCTGGAATGAATGTGCCTATGGCAGCATAAAAGGTGTTGTTAAGACCCCTGCTTACTAAGCTGACATACTTTGTAGCATTGTACAAGAGAGGGAAACCATTTCTACAGTGATAGGTAAGTTGCAACCAGGAAACTAGGAACAAGGAAAAGCTGAGCCTTCAATGCATTGGCTCATGTACCAGATGACTTTGATAGAAAGGAGAATAAATAGGTTCTAATACAGATCAGAGCTGGAGGACTTTTTCCTTGATACTAGAGAAAAAGAGGGAACGAGTTACTCCTAGATTTTGTCCCAGGACACTGCAGCAGTCCTTACTCAGGGCAGACTGCAACGATGGAGCAAGCCCTTACGTCATTTTAATTGTGTACTCCAGTAGATTAGGAGGACTTTGTTATTGTGCAATGTGAGTGACATAGCTGAGATAAGCATTCTTTCACAATTGCTCTCACTCTTGTTAGTTTTGTCACTGAAACAGAGATGGAGCTGGGTTCACTGGCCAAATTACATCATCAGGTTTACCTTGCAATGTTCTGCATATATTCATATTTAATTCAAATTGAAACCAAAATGCATTCTAAATGCTTATTATCGTTGGTTTGACCCCCAGTTAGGTGATGCATGTCCACAAGTAACTGTGAGATACAGCATGTTTTCAGTGTTTCATTATCTTCTTTTTTTTTTTTTTTTTTCTTAGGCAGCCTTTCCACTACCTGCTCAACAGACAGATGAGTCTCTTATCAGAAGTAGCAGATGGCAGAGCCAGTCTGTTTGAATTTTCTGACATGCACTTGGAGAACATTTCCGTGAATTTTGTTAAAGTGCATTATATTACAGCACAATTGGGGATAGAAGCAGGGGGATAGCACAATTTCTGTTCAGGAGTGTATTTTTAAACCTTGTCACAGAGTTCTATAATGTAAAGTCATATTTTTCAACTTGAAGAAAGCAGACTTCACTGATAGTTTCTGTAGTCATTTCAATGTCAAAAAGGGGTTCAGCAAATGGACAGAAGGATTGTCTTTGCTGTCTGTGAACTGGGGCAGGATCTACCCATTGATTTACTGTGAACTTATGTCACTTGAATGAACCAGACCAGACTGAATAACACCAAATACTGCAGAATTTCAAACTACTCGTGGCCAAGAAATGGATCAAGAAATGGTTAGTCTCCATAGGTAATCTATACACATGGTAATCCTTCGGTGATGTATGTACATAGCTGTATAGTTACATCAGAGCTATTCTAGTTTCCAGATTTTGGGCAAAGAAAAAAGATTGTCCTGTAGATGCTCCATCTCATAGAACAACTGAGTGAGAAAAAAGACATAGAGGAGGAGTAAATAAGCAGAGCTTTTGCTCTTGACCAGGGGGTAAATGCCAGAAACACAGCATACCTAGGTAAATTGTATGTATGTTCAAGGTCCTCAAATATCCCAAGAAAACACATGAGAAGGAGAAACATAACCCACATTCTTCCACATCCCTTTCACTTTCTGAAGTTGATAATCATTAAATCTGAGTTTAAAAGGAGATTAAACAGATAGGCTCTGAAGAAACTATTCTGTGAGTAAAGATTGCTAGAAGTCTTGAWTCTTTCCTGTTCCTTTTCAAATGTCAGCAATGGTTCTCCATACTACAGTGGAGGACAAATAGGTTTAAAGTTATTGAAGGTTAAGGCAAACTATAAGCCTTTTTTCTATTTCTGTATTACTAAGGAGTATTACATGAAAAAAAAAAGTTACAAGGAACCTGTGACCTTACACTTTGTAAAATCTGAAAATCTTTCAGAATAAAATTGTACTTGATGACAAAAACATCCTGCTTTATTACTTTTTATATTATTTCCATGTTTTATCACCATAGCTAAATGAGGATATTATTTTAATATCTATTTGTAAACGCTTTTGAGTGATACTCTGAAGTCAGGTTCATTTAAAATCTATAATAAGTCAACTACACTGGGCTTGAATCCATTATTGCAGATCCACCTTCCCCAAAACTTGGTGACATTTGATATAAGTGAGACCCAATACACTAGTGCTCATCCAAACTTTATAAGATGGATAGACTCAAAAAAGAAACAAAACTATATTTGAGATTTTGGAACCTTCATTATAATGTGCAAAATTGTTTTAGGAATTCAACTGTTTAAGACAATGTACCTATTAAGATTACAATAGATAAATATTATTGTGAAACAGCTTAGTGAGTGCACAAGACCTGACACAGCCAGAAATTCTACAGAAACAGATAAACAAAAACAACAGGAGACCAAGGAATAAAATTGAGTGATTCTTTTTTTTTTTTTAAGTCTATAACAAAAGTTTTTCAGTTTTTCCCTAACTATTCATGAAAAGATATAATCTAAAAAATCCCTCCTTTCAAACAAGGAATCAGAGAAGAATATATCGGTATATTCCTACTTCTCTTAGAGAATATGTGAATGTAAATTTTCATACTCCTAAGAAAGTGCCATTATTGTTGATACAATCTCACCTTCTCCTGTGAACTGGAAAATCAACTACTTATACAGTTCTCTGAAAAGTGGCTATGGTATGAACCTGGAAAAAAGTTAGGTAAAGTTGAGAGGTTGAGTGGATTAAAACATAAGAAAATAATATTAAACAATGAACCTGCCTTAGCGTTTGGATTCATTATATTCAGGTCAACAGGACATATTGCACTTTTTCCTAAGTAAAGAGAATTTTAGAAAAGAAACATTAAATTCTCTCCTTAGCTTCTGCTCCCAACAGTAACAACTAAGATACCTTGAACACTCTAGATACTTAAAAAAAAAAAAAAAAAATCAACAGTTTTTCTTGAAATAAAAGTGATTAAGTAACTACGAGCAACAGAAATATCTGGAACACTCTGGCATAAGATGTGATCATTTAATTGCACATACATGATTTATGATTTTGTACTGGTTAATAAGTTTAATAAAAGGCAAAGTTCCCTTCAGATATGAATACGTACAATGTGTTTTACATCAAAGACTATGAGATATGTATTAGGAGGAAGAATTTAGCTGTGGACATGTATAAATTAAATTGGTTCAGAGTGCTGTATTTTGATCACATATTCAGGAGACTGCATACTTTTTGTGCAAATCAGGCACCTGCGTATGTCTAATTATATGCTACCTGGACTAGCAAATTAGACACATTTAAGTGCATTAGTTATTATATGTCAATTTTTAAAGACATCTGACTATGAGAATTTATACAAACTGATAAAAGCAATGATTAAGTTCTATGCTGATAACCAAACAAAATATTAGATCACTTATCTTTTGAGTGTAAATGTATTCTTCTTTCTGTATTTCTTAGTATAGAAATACTATAGTATATTTTTAAATGAAGGTAGGTTGACACAAAGCATACTTATATTTTTGAAAAAAAAATACGCATTCTTAATGTTTTCCAATCTCCTAACAAAATTCTTTTTAACTAGACACAGTTGTGACACTATCGAACAATATTGTTATCAAAGAGATTATAGAGGAGTCTAAAGCAATCCCTTGGCTTGAAGGTTCATAATATAATTTAATMGAGACCAAAAAAAAGATTGAATCTTCATCATATGTAAATATCTTATTCTAGCATTGTGTTTTCTTGTTTTGATAAAAACTTCTATTCTAAACTGAGCCTATATGCAAAGTTGTTGAGTACAGTTTTGAATAAAAAAGTAAAAAAACAAAAAAACCCCAACCAACTAAGCAATGATTAACCAAAAAAAATCCAACTGTCTACATTAATTACTACTGATGATGGATTTTTGTCTATAGAAAAAAAAATAAAAGACTTTTGGTAATATTATTATTCAAAAGATTTCCTGCCTTTTTATGTGGGGGGGGGAGGGGAGAGAGGTTGAGCAAAATATGAGTTAGTATTGTAGAATAAATAGACTCTTAATTACTTTTGCTTTTTGCTAAGAAGACAGAAGACAGTACAGTTAGTGAATACGACATAGATATAATATCAGACACAAAAATATAAATCGAAGTTTCAAAATTTTATGAACAAATAAATCTGGATTTGTATGTGATAATCTGCAACAGCGTCCTGAAACACAAATATACAGAGGAAGAGTGTTAGGAAAATGATATAAAAAGAGAAAAACCATAACAGAATGACTTCTTGGCCAAAATATTATTCAGTAAAAAACATGAACTATTATATAACATTGTTGGTGAATATTAGCATGGAAAAATCAAAGCAAATGTTTTTACATCAGTTATAAATATATTAAGGACATCTTACATTATTATTGCTGTAAGATATTTTACATTGTACCTAGAGGGCCCAACTATAGATCCATATTTTCTGTTTGAATTATGAAAAAAAATACATGTGTTTGCTTGGCCTCCAGATGCACGTGCACACATGCACACACACGAGTTATTTTTGAGATATTTAATGGTATTAGCTTTTTTCTGCAATTGGAAGTGCTAGAAATAAATAATAATAAAACATCATACCKAGGGACTTGAGATCAATATTGTAAAAGTATTGATAAAGAAAGAGATGGACAATGTTGACAAAACAAATGTTATAATTTTAGCATCAAAACAAGACTATGTGATTTTAAGTTAGTACTCTTTCCCTGTGGAGTCTGTGGAATTTTTAGTTGCAAACGCGTTACAAACTGATATTCACCCTGTATAAACTGAATTTGTTCCTCGACTAGATCTCTTCAGTAGATAAGAAAACAGTATATTGGGTTGAAAGAGCGCCACATTTCAGCCTCCTTTGAACTGGAATATGGTTCCATTTAATTGCCRCAGTGGAACAGTTGTTAGAACTGAATTAGGCTACGAAGACTCCTGTCCTTCCTTAACTTCATTCTCAGAAACGGATTGACCGTTTCCCTTGAATTTTTTGGTGAAAATTCAAATCTAAGGTGAACAGAGATAGGAAGAAATTTCAACACAGAATGTTAAAACCCAGTCAAAATTAAACCCATTAAAAATAGGGACTTGATAAGACACTGGGTATTGTATGGTTAATCAGTGTAAGCTTGAAAATTTGTTCAAATGCTCTACAAAAATGAGTTTTTCTAACTTCATTTAGTTAGAAGTGTCTTATTTAGCGTGTGAAAATGGTGAGGATAGAAGAGCTGTAACTCTGATGATTTTTACTATGTTCTTTTAACAGTGGAATGACTCTTTTTTTTTTTTTTTTTTTTTTTTTTTTTAGGAGAAACCTCAAACTGAACAACCATAGAAAAGAAGACAGCCTTAGCCCCTGGTATGGCTGTCCATATTCAGGAAGTGATATTGGCAGTGCCATTTTCATAGTCTTATTACATACTAACAAGATTTTGTTTTCATCAGCTCTTTTTGGCCTTTCCAGTATGTATCTAAATTCCACTAAAATTGCTTTTTTTCTTATCAACACAGAAAAAATAGTGAGGGAAGTGTTATATGTGTGTATGTGTTTTTAAGCTATGTGTTTCAATGCTGATAAGCAGAGATGTAGTGACTGTGATAAAAGTAGAAATACAAAAAATGACATTTCTAGCTCAAACGTGTTTTTTAAAAAATCATCACTTTCACAGTAAGACATTTAAAGATATTATTTCATAGTGACTGAAGAACTTGAAATTACAGAATCTTTCCTAGAAATATGTGAAGTTTTCARTTACATTAGGTTAAATAAAGTCACTGTGTCTACAGCTGATATTTGTAAAGTGGGAATAATTTATACATGTTAGGTTTAACTAATTTGGTAGTACTCTAAGAGACTGCAACACAGAAGATGATACAGATTTATTTTTTCAGGCAAAAGTCAAGATTGACTGTGTTGTAAATGTTATTATCACACTAAGACATAACAAAACCCAAAATTTCTAAAGTTGCTCAGGCTGTGAAAATGAGTAATTTAAGAGCTTGCTGTAGAAGCATCTAAATATTATGTATAACACCGTCTGCTGTGAGATATTATCCCCTTAAAGCAAATGTTATTAAAATTTATATCTAAGGTTGCCACGATAATATATTTAAATAATTGGAAAGCTCCTTCTATTTTCATAGACTTATCAGCTTCTGACAAAGCCACCTAAATAAGCAGCTTGCTGAAATAAGCTGTAAGAATTTTGTATCCAGTCATTATTGATCGGAGAACTGAATTTATGGACTCTCCATGCAGAGATGGGTATAACATGAAGAGTGCCAATGTTTACTTGATTATTTCAGAAAGACCTCAAAGCTTCTTGGGTATGAAGTATTGGGCTTCTTTAAAAGAAAAGTATTAAAATATTCAGCACAGTTTATAATACATGACAATTCTATTATGTAAGCTTGATAAAAAAAATCAATGAGAAAATTAGGGTAATAAAAGAGTAGGAAAGAAAAATACAAGATGGTGACACTGGGTGACATCAAAACTTATACTGCTAAAGCTCTTAAAAAATGTAAGGGGAAATAATATACTTTATTCCACATACAGATTAAATATTTTAGTTCTTAGTCAAAATATCTATTTCAAGCCTATGAGACTTTTGCTGGAACAAAAGGAATGAAATGTGACCAAAGCAGACAAGCTATTGGTACTATTTGCTATGCATCCTGAGACTTAATAGACTGGATTATTTAGCTACTCCTTTCACCTCCACACGAGGAAAGAATAAAGGCCTGCGGACTACACTYTATATCAATATACTATGAAATAGTGCAGATGAAAATCTGTTTCTCAAATTCATACACTTTAACAGGTTTAGGCAATTCTCTCTGTAAATCTGATTGTGAGACTAAATTCTCTGTTAGTTTGCAAAATTAGGAAAAGGATTAGCAAATTACATTGACAACATACACCTATAAGTGGTGCAGAGGCTTACTACTCTGTTATTGTGGTTTGTATTTTACCTCATATGATGGGGGAAGATTGCTTTGATCAACAGTATGGTTGTCTCCACCTCTTATGGAATGATGCTGTGGGCAATAGTAGAAATCTACCCGTATGAAAGGTGGTCACTCTTTCYTTGTATTCTAGAATTGTTCTTCTGAATTAGAGTTAATCCATCTACAATGTTATCAGCAATTTTAATTTCTTATATTCAGATGCATGAACTTGGCTTAGCCAATTCCAGGTCTAGGTTACAGTAGAAACCGTACGTTCGAAATAGTGTCCCCAGTTCATCAATAATTAAGGTAATCATTTGTTTGTTGACTATTATTTGCTTTCTTCATTTTAATTTTAATACTGCTTTCTTCATTTTAATATCCAGTATTATTTCGATAGTAAATGTTATCAATATGAGTTCATTTGATATTTTTTGCATAACTGAACTCACAAACTCCAGAATCCAAAATATGAAGAAAACTATTGCCAATTGTTACTCGTACTACTTTAGTTTCACTAATTAGCTAGATCACCTGATAACATTTTTGCTAAAAGGTTTTCTTAGTACCAAAGATGGAATAGTAATTGGAATATTGGGGAGGTCTGCAGAACTTCAAAAGCAAAGGAGGTTTATTTTTAGCTGAAAACTTTGGCTGCTCTGAAATCCRTCTTTGCCTCCAACATCTGAATGCTTTTTCTCTGTAGGTGAGACTGGTGACACACAGATGGAACTCATTACCTGCAGTGCAACATGCTGCTCAAGAAAAAGTTTAATGAGGATGAGAAAAGTGGCTGACTTTTACCAGTTGTCCTCCATCACCAGTCATCAAGACAGCTTCAGTCAGTCACATATATTAAAGAACCCAACATTCCAAAAGAATTAGTAAATTGTTTAAAACCTAAGAAAATCAATCTTCTTAAGAACAGTCTGTCGATAAGAATTTAAAGTTCTTTTACACAATGTGGTCTTCTGAATATAGATTAAGTATCCTAAAATATTTCTAAAATACTCTATTAAAAGGATTTTTTTAATGAACAATGATATGTAAAATCATCTTTTATTTTCCCCAGCACTAATTTAAAAACAATACCAGAGCTTGGATATAATTTAGAAAAAAAATGCCTACTAAACAGAGAAACTATCTATAGTAGTTGAAGACAATAATATTCAGTCATATAATTAATTATCTCAGCATACTCCATTCATGTAATATGATTGCTTCTCCTAGATAAAGAAGCTTTATTTTGTTCTGCTCCCTAATTCTTCCAGAGTCTGGTTCCCAAACCACCCATCCTGCATGAGGTTTTGCCAGTGGTTCTAAATATGGACTTCCATTATCATGACCCTGGACAGCAGATCCACCTTTCTAATCCTACTTGATTGTAGGATTCCAGTGATCCAGATCTCAGGTTCACAAGGTCTACCTTGAAGCTTGGAATCCAGGACCAAAGGGCTATGGAGCCTGAGGTACCCGCAGTGGTTGTCTGCAGGACAATGATGTGGAACAACTTGTCATAGCGTAAGCTAACACATGCTGAGCTCCAGATTACCTGTAGGCATTCCTCAGCTTCAAGAAGATATCTTCCATGTTTTGAACTTATCATAGAACCAGTGAGGTTGGAAGRGACCTCTGGAGATCATCTAGTCCAACCCCCCTGCTCAGCAGGGTCACCTACAGCATGTTAGACAGGGTTGCATCCAGGCGGGCCTTGAAGATCTCCAGAGAAGGAGACTCCACAACCTCTCTGGGCAACCTGGTCCAGTGCTCCGTCACTCTCACAGGGAAGAAATTCCCCCTCACGGTCAGGCGGAACTTCCTGTGCTTCAATTTCTGCCCGTTGCCTCTTGTCCTGTCACACGGGGCAACTGAAAAGAGTTTGTCCCCATCCCCTTGACACCCTCCCTTCAGGTACTTGTACACATTGATAAGATCCCCCCTCAGGCTTCTCTCTCCCAGGCTGAAGAGGCCCAGCTCTCACAGCCGTTCATCATAGGGCAGGTGCTCCAGCCTCTGAGCATATTTGTAGCCCTGTGCTGGACTCTCTCCAGTAGCTCCATGTCTCTCTTGTGCTGGGCAGCCCAGGACTGGATGCGGTACTCCAGATGAGGCCTCCCCAGGGCTGAGTAGAGGGGCAGGATCACTTCCTTCAACCTGCTGACAACAGTCTTCCTAGTACACCCCAGGAGACTATTGGCTTTCCTGGCCACAAGGGCACATTGCTGGCTCATGGTCARCTTGTTATCTACTAGCACTCCCAGGTTGTTCTCTGCAGAGCTGCTCTCCAGCAGGTCAGCCCCCAGCTTGTTCTGGTGCCTGGGGTTATTTTTCCCTAGATGCGGGCCTCTGCACTTATCCTTGTTGAACCTCAGGAGGTTCCTCTCCGCCCAACTCTCCAGCCTGTTCAGGTTGGCAATATTGTCAGTTCTCTCATACCCAATAGCGGTGACCTGGAAACGTAACTTCTTATATTGTTGCTGAGACATCCTCCTTCCAGGGCAGGGAAAACCCAGTTCCATCAAACACGTTACAGATGCTGACCAGGTATGGGCTGTCCTCCCGGCCTTTTGTTGCTTGGTTGCTCCACTTGATCTGGCAGCTTTTTTTTTCCTCTTTACCTTCAAAGAACAATGCTATATTTTTATATTATCTTCAGTTTGATCTTGAAGGGCATTGGCTGAATCATGCATGTGGACCTTCACTGTTTGAAGATGGCCCATAAGCCACGAGAATGGTTTATCTATGATGGATCAGAAATCAGAGGCCAAAGGAATGAGGAGCTCTGGCTACTAGAAAGGCAGACATGTGCCCAGAAAGAAGTATCACTGCCTTGTTCTTTTTCCAAAAGGAACTGGAAGCCAGAAGTCCTGGTCTGTCCCTGAGGCAAAATATTATTGATAAAGATCAGCACAGAGTGCCTCTTCATGTGAGCAACCATTCCTTAGCCAGCCAATTCCAGAGTGTACAGACACCCTGATTATTAGGATCTCTGCACTCGAAATATCTGCCTCTACCCTGGAGTGCAAGGTCGCAGGTAGGGAGCTCAGATCTTATTTTCCAGGTGGGCTATAGCTTCTGCTCTCCAGCTCTAATTAAATGAGAGTTATAGATCTCTAATCATAAGGCTTGAAATGGCAGCTTGACGGCTTGAGGGTATGCTGTCTGTGTTGATTTCTCTGTAATCTACTCTTTGAGTTGTGATAATTATTGAAAATGAGAAAGGAGAAAGGAATTAAACACCTAATTAAAGGACTAAACATTAACATAAGAAAAGTAATGACTAAATATTTGTAGTGTGGCAACTTGCAATTTGTATAGATGAGGTACTTGTTGTGCAKTTTGAAATACCTTATAAAACAGCCATCTCTGAAAACTTGGAATACATCCTATCAAAATCKCCTTAAAATTGGATTGCACTGGGTTATGTGGTAGCTATCTGTGTGCAGGTCCAGCTCCAGGGCTTGGCAAAACACCAGCTTCCTAAAAATGAAAGTGAATTGGAAGAGAGTTCATTTAAAAAACCTATCATTAAAACTGTTTTTTTTTCCAGCACTGTTCTTTATCTTATTCTCTTTCCATTCAGGAAGCACTAGTGTTACAGTTCTTTTTTACATGTGCGGTCGTTGACATAGCACAAGGTTTTGACCTCAACAGCCTTTGTTCAAATCTTTCTTTGTATAATTCTATTTCCTGCCATGCTAGTGAATAGGAATCTGGACCATCTCAACATGTTATCAGAGAACTAAAGAAGTTTCTTTCCCTTTTTTTTTTTTCCTTCCTCTCTCTCTTTACTCTCTTTTCTTTAACTAGTAAGAGTTTGATGTATGCTTGAAGTACATCCAGGAAACTATGAATGTGTGACATATGGCCAGAAAAGTAAGGCCTTGCTGCCTCACTTGGGTATGCCAAAAGTGTTTCCCAGAACACCAATTTACAGAATTATAAATAAAACCTTGTGTCTCCTCACTTGGCTAACTGGAGGAGAGTTGATAATACAGATGGAGTACTGAATAAGTAKCAGGGCAATGTAAGAATGAAGCAGATGCACTGGCTGCAGATTTTCAGAACTAATAGAAATGGACATATGGCTACTATAACTAGTGACAGATCTGCTCCATTAAATGTCTGCTATAGGAATAAAGGGAAAGGTGAGGGTGGTG
This sequence comes from Rhea americana, assembly GCF_003343005.1. Lineage (NCBI taxonomy): Eukaryota > Metazoa > Chordata > Aves > Rheiformes > Rheidae > Rhea > Rhea americana. The sequence goes on from NW_028186535.1 coordinate 4,157,233, forward strand.
AACGTGTTGTGGCTAAAATTATGCAGTCTCTTCTGTTTAGATAGGCAACAATAAATACATCGTTGGGGATAAGATCTTAAAATAGAATTTCCTAAATTTGGATCAAATGTGTTCMATCATTTTATGTACTTCTATAATCAAATTGGTATGTCACTGAATGTCTTCAGATATAGTAAAACAGCTGCAGTCTGATAAAGCTTTGTTACTCATCTTGTTTGAGAGAAGATAAAAAAACAAAAGAAATTGCTACCTTTAATGATTGTGTTCATGCAGGATAGAGTATACTTAGGAGGAGGTCTGAATGTACTTTCCTCCAAGAAGAGCAGTGTAGAAGAGAATGAGGAAAAAATGAGACTAAASAGGACAAAAGTGTAAAAGAAGGAAGTTGGGAAAGAATAAGCAAASCAGAGCAGAGAGAGGGATAAAAGGACTTTTTRACTGCAGGACAGACAGGAAAGAGCTTTGGTAGGGAAAATTCTGGATTGAAGAGWTTTGCTATTTTGCTAGACAAACAGCCTAATTTTTAAAAATGCTGAGCATCCCCAGACTTTCATTAGAAACCTAACTATGGATTTAGGCTTGGAAAAAAACTTCTCTTGTCTGTCTGTTTCTATTCATTAGTTTTGTGGAGCTGAGTCTAGAAAGTATAGCTATTTCTCAATAGTGTTTTATTATTGTTTTAAAAATATTTTGTAGAAGGAAAATTATTAGTGGGATGCAGCCTGCAATCCAGCTGTAAAATTTCCAGCATCCCACGAGTTTATCAGGACCTTTCGATGAGCCATCATCCATGCTATTYGGCTCAGAGCCTTAGAGGAGAAATAAAGATGAGTTTTCCAGTAAAATGAAACATAAGGTGAATTTTGACCAGTTTAYACCCCAATTGGCTTGTATTTGAGTCCCACAGGACCTCCTGAACTCAATGAAACTTTAACCTTATGGCTATAATGCAGTTCCTTCCTTTCAACATTAGGTTACTCTTTCTTATCCTCTATTTCTTATCTTAATCATCCAGGAAAAATAAAATAATAACAAAGACTACATATTGATCTTCATTTTAAACTTCCCATAAACTTAGTTATACATATTCAGCAAACATTTAATGAGAGCCTTTCTTTAAGTGGGTTGGGCAGGCATTTTCCCAGCTTTTCTGTATGCAGACTGCTTTCATGGTATTTTACTATGCATATATACCCTATTTCTCAATGCATTTTTATTTTGATTGATACAACTTGAGAGAGTGCCTTGCAGAGAAACACTGAATTATTAAGCCTCGAATATAACTGGCTTTCATCCACTGCAGCACCTTTGTCATAGCCCCATACTTCAAAGCTCCTCTTTGATAATGAGCTTTTTCTTTCTTTCTGTCTATACTTAATATACTTTTGTTGTTAAAATTATAGCCCGCATGTCTTTAAGAAATTATTTTCCAAATCCTCATATTTTTTCATGTTTGATGTTAACATCTACAGAGTTCTTCATCTCTCTCTCTTTTCTTTTGTTTTTTTTATTTTCGCAGACATGCATCACTTTTTTATTCTTTTTTTCATGTTCCACGTGTACTATTTCCTATTTTTAATTTGTCTCTTTTAATCTAATAATATTATTTCAATCTGATCCTAAAACTGACATCCTGCCTTTGGAACTCACTTTTACAGTTTAGGAGCTGGTTTAAAAGCTRAATTTTTCTTTTTCTAACACAAAGATCAAGCTTCTCCTGGAACTTGGTGTGACCTTTCCTACTTTTGATATTTTTTCATATTTCTGAGCTTAGCAAACTTTATATCTCTGTTTCAACATGGAGCTCAGATCTGTGAGAATTAGCAGGGAACTGAAGTGGTTTGTTCTCCTCTTCTGACAATTCTTTTCGATATAGTGATTTTATTTTTCACCTGAAATGTTTTCTGTGTTAAATACCAAATTATTAGTCTATTTCATGCTTTTCTGGAACATGCATTGTTATATCCTCTGTTTCATTGGACCTTTTTACTTTTTTTTTTTTTTAATATGAAGCAGTTCAATTATTTTGATTGTTCACACTCATCTTGTATTTGTTGGTTGTTTAGGATAAAACAATTCACAATTTAGGTTTTGTGATTTTGCTGCATTTGTTACAGCAATCTTTTATAGTGTGGTTCTGTCTCCTCATGTACAAATTCAGACACAATTCTCTGAGTGCTCTAAAGCCTCTGCTGGGCTTGTGCTCAGAGGCTTTGCTCTCAGCCAGTACGATCAGTCTCTGCCAAACTCTATGTTTTTTAACAATGATTTTTGCATGTAAAATRTCTGAAATGTCTGCAAAATTTTCATGAAAATTTATAAATCTGGGTTATGCTCTGGCATTTAGTGGGTGAATAAAACACCTCCTGACTTCTGCAGGAATGGAAGATGAAAGATTTTTACTTTCTCTGACAGTATTTCCTATGTTAATTTATTTTGTTACAAATTAGATTTAAAAAGTCTATTTTGAGTCAAAATTTCCATAAGCATCCTTGAACTGAAATGYGAATAGGCTGATCAAAAGAACATAAGCTGGTAGCACAGCTTCCTCACTTCTGGGTCTGAAAAATCTCTCCCTGTTTTTTGTTTGGTTTTGTTTYGTTTGTTTGTTTTCTTGTGTTTTTTTTTCAGAAGAGTGTAAAAAAGGTGAGAGAAAACAACTATTCTTCTTTTGTTCAGACTGGAAGTTTCTCTGGTTACATGGCTTCCAGTAACAAAGACAGTTGACCCCAGGTTACATGGATGTTGCCCAACACATATTTTATACCAAAAAGGACAGAGCAGCAGGACCAACTAGTCCGATTTGATCCRCAGAGAAAAATGAACCAGCTAATTTGAATCAGGAATGATGGCAATAAGAATTGGAACCCAGTTTTGAATAAATATCAATCACTAAAGTAAAATGTTGGTGCAAGGTCAGAGGACCACTAGTGCTGATCGCAGTGGTGGTGCAGTAAATGCAGTTTTGTTGYGGATACTCTCCTAATGTTGGGAAAAATACTTCCGCAACTTTCAGTAGAAATGTCTCTAATACAAGCTGAAGTCCTTAAAACAAAGATTATCAAGAATAATCATTTTCCGAARAACACTGTTTAAGAAGAAGAAGGCTGATACAGGCTTGTAACCCAAAACTCTATTTTCCTCTGTAGAAATTCAATGATATAATTTTTATTATTAAATTTGTCAGTGTAGCTGACAAAGTGTCAAGGCTGAAATCCTCAATATTAATAAATTAAGACTTACTATAACTCTGAGATAAAGAACTAGTTATCACCATTTTACAGTTGAGAACAGAGGGTCAAAGATGTGATGTGCCTAAGAATGCAAAAAAAGCATATGGTAAAGCAGGAGAAAATAGGAATCACCTAAGTTCTAGTACTTTAGGCACACTTAAAACATAAGGATGCTCTGCTGCTTACACTTGGTAGAGCAATTGTTGCATTTCTCTGATTTTTGAATGTTAACTCTTTACAATAACTCCTTTGGAAATTATTGTAACTGCGCTGGTGGCAGCGCTCTGGAGGAAGAAATACTAAAGGAAATGYTAGCAGAAAGGCATGGAAATAACAAGAACTGCCAGTTCTGGGGGGACATAAGAAATATTCAGGAACTTTACGATAYACCATAAAGTAAGAGCAACAAAAGCCAGTAAAAAGAAGCAGCAGARGTGGGTGTTGGTAGCATGAAACGTTAACCAGGATAGCAAGGTTACTCACACGATCAAATGCTCCTTGTGTTCTGTTCCTCCTAGTCTGCATTTAGCCCCCAGACGGCTTTGGAGGCCTGAGCACTCTGTTCCCAGAGGGCTCCCCACCTTGTGCAGGSCAGATTGWCTGGGGGCGAATCAAAACACCRTTAGGTTGGCTTCTTTCCCACCGCTGCCTCTTGTGTGACTCACCTAAGTCCTCATTTTAGGCTACAGGCCCCTCTGCAACCTCAATAGGATCACAGACAACCCCCAAATTTGAGCTTTTATTTCCCAAGAGGCAGTAGCTGAGAGGCTGGAGGAGGGAAGAGGACTCAAACCTACCTCTGCACAACCAGATTGGGTTGGATAAAAGCGAAATCAGTGAGGTGGGAGAGGCCCCAAAGTCCAGGTTAAGGTGCAGGAGGAACACAGGCTGTCCCCTCCCCAATTCCACCCAAATYACAGAATGACAAAAATGTGGAAAGGTCCTCTGAAGGTCTTCTAGTCCAACTTCCCTGCTGAAGCAGTGTCATCTAGAGCACATTGCCCAGAACTGTGTCCAGACTATTTTTGAATATCTCCAAGGATGGAGACCACACAACCTCTCCTGACAAGCAGCATGGGTGAGATTACACCCCAAAGGAGAGCAGTATCTACACCTGAATCCCTTGGGAACAAGCTTTAAATAAGCCTGCAGGCACTAAGTAGCTTAATTAGCAACACGGAACAGGGGTAGGAGGTTCCTTTGAAAGGTATGGTTCATGTTTATTATTCTGTATTAAAATATAGTAYTGGTTATTGAGGCTTAAATTATGGAAAAACTGATGTTTCATTTTCCTTGTGATTGCATCTTGGAATCTCTGCTACAATAAGGAGAAYTAAGAGTAAAAAAGTCTAAATCCTTCCTCACTAAACTTGAAAGACGTTTTTACTAAAAGTAAAGACCTCCAGAAAACAATGGTTTTCCAGAAAATACAAAATAGATAATTTCACTGAGCTAATTAAGTAGCAACTACAGTGTTCTGTGTGTGTTTAAATAAAAATAAATAAAAAAAAMCAATTAAATCTCTTTCTGTGAAAAAAATTTTGGTTGTAAATCAAACTTTTCCCATCTGGGTCACTGATTCAAATCTGACCTAAATCAGCATGCATGTAAACTCAATACTGTAACTGTGAGAGCCTGTACAAAAGTATACTGTCARCCTGCTTGCAAATTTAGATGTTTCTAAATTATGAAATCTACTATTTAAATAAGTGTTTACTGATATTATCTGAAAGACTAAATGAGGAATTGACTTAGAGTCTGAATYTCTTCCATGAATATTGCTTTCCAAGTCTCGGGGATGTAATTATGAGGAAGCTTACATTGCTGGTCCTAGTTGTTTCTTAGATATAGAGGTTATACCAGTTTTCAGTACTGTCATTTTGACAAATGTTCACTCTATGCTCACAGTCTTTGTTGCTTTTCTGTTTCTTTCTGCAGCTGCACGGATCCCTTCCACTATACTCATTCAAGAGTTGAACCTCTCCCCCCCAAAAAATATGCCTTACTTTCTCTGATTGTTCAGGTGGAATTACATCATATTGAAATTCCATATACAATTTTGAACCCTCTCGGTCAATATTTACCAAGAAAATARCTATGTTTTAATTATAGAGGTCTTAACTTTCTCAGTGTTTTGTCTGTTTGTGTTCTTCCTCTCCTCCATGCTGGGCTGAAATCCAAAAGAGCAGCAGTGGAAATGACACAATAGCACTGGAGATGCTACAATAGACAGAAATGCTTCTCTATTCTAATACAGTCACTCCAGACAAAACCAAATTTATTATTCATTACAGTCCAGACAGAAGAAAACTGCTGGTGTTTCACAGGTTTAGATCTGCTATATATCRTTATACTGAATCACAAGAATAGGGATAGAGTTTCATAAAACTTGTATCAGCCAGTGCTGTGACAGCTCAGTGTTCTCCCTCTCCTATTATTTCCTCTCTATTTCTCTTTATCACTAAAACATTTGAAAACAATATACGATGTGGTTTACACCATTAACTCATGTTCTTTTCATCCTTCTCAATCCAGAAAGTCTTTCCTGYAGTGTGGGTTTTGTCTCACTGTTAGCCTGTACTTCTCTCTGCAAGATTTTAAGCATTTTGCCTTAATCCTGTAACGTTCACTCTCTGATAGCTGTACACTATTTCAAACTCTGCCAAATATATTTTTATTAAGTTTTATCTTTCTCTATATTTTACAAATTCATCGCTTTCTGAGTCTATTCATGCATCTYTCATTGTTCCTCCAATATCTCATCAGGTGAGTGTCTTCTTTCTTCTTATCTAAATGAAGAACCCAATACTTTACTTCTTAATCTATGTTTTCCTGGTACTTAAGTAGCTCCTAGTATCTTTGCTGCATCAACAGCTCACAAAGTTCTTTTCCACTCCTGACCCTTCTTTATTCACATTTGCATTTTAACATGTTTTTCATATCCTCTGGGACAGCCCATTTTGAATAGAAATTAGCTTTACATTGCTTTCCACACCTCTCTAGGTGCAGGGTAATGCACCTAGGTGTCTTTTACTTAAGAACCTCATCCATAAAGACCAGTCCATTTAGTAGCAAACATCTAGTGCCAAAAGGAAAGTGGAAGCATCTGATTGTCTGATTTTCTTCCCCTTCCTCTGAGTATTGGTACATCTCTCAGTCAAAGGGAACTACTTTTCTCCCAAAGGGGTCTGCAGTAAAACGCCCTCTTTTGGAATTAGCTGTCTAAACAGGCACTTAGTCTTTCTAATTGTCCTAACCCTTAGTGTATATTCTTTTTGTCTCTTCCTTTACTTGAATTTAAGTATAAYAACCCTTGAATCAGTTACATTTTCCAGTTTCAGCTACTCATTAGGCCACATACAATGTAGCTTCAAATTATATGAAAAAAMTGAAGAAGTTTGAGCTCATTCCTACAGCTTTGTTTGATAATTTGGGGCACATCTTTAATTGATTCCTAAGGGATAGTTCAAAAAGCACTTACTTACCCAAGTACTAATAATATAGTGACTAATAATATAACATATTGTTCATTTGCTTGTTTGTTTCCATAGCTGTAACAACATGCATCTCATAATTTGTTTTATTCATCACCTTTGGTTGCTGACTTACCATTAACAATTATTTTTTTAAGCTCTTAGATCATAAATGCAAATTGTAGTTATTCACTGGAAGGTATGTTTGGATGCTTGACAAAACTTTGTATCATAACTGGGGAAAGACTATATAAATAAAAAGCTCTGTGCTACTTTACAGCTCATGTTACATGTATCACAGGGAATTAGGCAAAAGAGAGCAGGGAAATATATTGGAGTGCAGTAGCCAAGAGTCAAAAGAATGGACCTGTAATCTGCWCCCTGCTGCCTAAACTGGACTAAATCTTGAGAGGTCATTTTGTTCATCTGTGCTTCAGATACATCCATCTGCATGAAGAGGATAGTTTGTTCTTTCTTTCTGAGATACAGAAATGATAAGCATTGTATGAAATCTTATTTGAATATAGCAGAAGAGTCAGAGCTGGAGGGAAAAACATTTTCAACCACTAAGATGCATCTCTAAATATCTCCAATACCTAAGTACAAAGGAAGAAATAAAAACTGTTATAATGCCATACAGTTAAACAAGATTATGCTTTGACATGCATAAATGTGAATATTTTCTTCTAGTTAGTATTATGCCTAATTTTTTTTTATTATATTTCATCCCTCTACTCCCCTCCGGATAGACAGATTAAGATATAAACTTAAGCATACCCTTGCCTAAGTCTTTGGATGGCATCCATACCATGCCACTAGTGAGAAACTTCCAGGGCACTACCAAAAGGCATCAGAGCCTTTTTCGTGTAGGCATGACATCATGCTAATTACCGCTGACTCCCATGAGGTTTTGTTAGCTTGGCCTTGCAGCTTCAAGTTGATGAGCTAGCCAGATCCCTGGTGGCTTGTACCACCCCCCTGAATCCTTTTTTCCTCCAGATTTTGATGAAAAACACACCAAAATAACTGAATTCTAAATGCTTACTATGACTGAAAAGGGAAGGCTACAATAGGAGTAAATTTCTAAAGCAGAAAAGGACAAGCAATCAATGAAACTACCATGTATATTCAAAAAGGTCTACCTAGATATTCAATGTATTGCAAACTTTCTGCACACCTTTCTGAAAATCTGATAACAAAGCACAGCAAAAACTGATTTCTTATCCAACATAACAAAACAGCTGTTGTATCCAGCCCTTTGAAGGCCATGAGGACGGTCAGAAGACTGGGAATAATCTTTCCACGTGGCACTCAGTTCTACTGCTTCTAGCTGATTTCAAAGTAGAAGAATGAAGTCTAAACAACCATTAGTGCAAGTAATTCCCATTCCTCTCTTAACAAAGGCTGAGATTTATATCTACCAATTCTTGTCAGTTTGTAAACTTACAGATAAAACCTTTGAGAGGTTCTTGTATCATGACCTCTTTTCTTCTTAGTATGTGAGACTGAAGGAGCCTGATAATATGAGTACACTCTGTAAATTTGCTCATCTAAATCCTTTACTCCATCTTAGTTCCTTAAGATTTTATGGTTACATATGTTCTTTCCTCAGGCATCTTTGATGAGGTATTGCTGAAAGGTATCACGGCACAAGTTATGCATTGTCTTCTGTACCAGTAGTCTGCAAAAACACAYATTGTGTTATGTTAGGACTAAAAAGAAAAGCCAGAAAAATAAATACAAGGAAGCTGATTGTTTATTCCTTTACATTCACATTAATTCATAAAAAAATAGCAATAATGTTTCTTTATTTTTCTTAATTTCCTTGTTTATTCTATGTAGTGTCCTGAATCACTGTAACATATGCTGACTGAACTACTGAATATCCATTTAGCATTATATTCAACATAATTCCACTCTTAAAAAAAAAAAAAACAAATAAACAAACAAAAAACCTCAAATATGGATATGAACTGCAAGCCAAAACCTAGCAATGAGAGCACAATACCCACAGTTCTTGTTTTGTGTATTTGTGTATTTTCTATACAAAGCTGATGTAACATAGATCACAGAAATTAACATTAGAAGTAACCACTTACATATCAGCTTACTATATCACAGAAGTCTGACTACAGAAAATTTTCTAAATCACATAGTCATTTAGCCTCACAGTCTGTTATGCCTGTTGCTTTTTGATATGACCTACTGAGTGCTTGAGTTTTCTCTGTGTCCTGCAATTTTTTTTAAGATTACTAGAGTACTTCTATCACTAACAAAATCAAATTCAAAACCTGTTTTATCACTTCCCTAAGCAAGTAAGTTGGTTTTTGGTTATTTGGAGACATTTCATTTATTTCTATCTTCAAAGACACATGRGCTCCAGTCAGTTTCTGGTTGATCAAAGATCTGGATTACCAACAGCATATTCTGTGGATGAAATACAAAATTTAATCAGATGCTTTTTCTTTCTGTAAGAAAGTGAGATGGTATAGTTCCATACTGTCTTTCTATAAATCGCTAACATGCTTTGCTTTAATTTGACTCTGTAAAAGTGTGTTCATCCTGTATACTTTTTTTTTTTTTTTTTTTTTTTTAGGAACTGCAGGGAAACCAGGCATTTTAGAGAGGCTCTAAAACCACACATCAACATCAACAGAACATATTTTTATGACTTTAATTTTAATGTACACAGAACATTTTGGGTGCATATTGCACTGCCACATTCATATTCACAACACTGCAGCACTCTGCAAATACATAAAAAAGACTTTAAAAATGACTATTTAGAAACTTTATATTTACTATATAGAAGCTACATTTTTATTTTCACTACTCAGGCTCAGTAAAGTGAAAAAGTAAAGTTCGGTTTAAGTGGTTGCAAATATTTTATTTTTAATGAGAAACAAAAGCAGAAGGTGCTTCCTTGAAAATGTGGTGTTCTGTTCCATGCCCCATCTACTCCATTTGGGGAAATGTCTCAGAAGATAGACTGTGAAATGTATCAAACACTTAATTTCAAGGACTTAATATCAGCTTGCAGACCCTTAGCCTTGGATGTAGTCTCAGCTAGTACAGTTTGCAGAGGTTCACTCTGATGTACTATATTGCAGGAAAACATGGGGAAGCAGGATAGTGGTTTCAGAAAAGATTGTTGTATCATCTTCATCATTTGCTCTGTGCTGATTTTTTATAGAACTAACAAAACTTGAATCAAAAACATTTTCTTGTTACAGAAAAATACTTGACAGAAAACATGATTCCAGTCACTCTGGTGAACATGAGAAGTGGTTTATTTCAACAGTAATGATTGTACTAAAATTATCAAGAAATTCAAGAACTGCTTTGTTAGAYTGTAACAATCCTACAACCAGAGCAACATTATGAATATCAAAAATTTGTGAGGAAGGGGAACCAGTTATTGTAAAGTATGATTTACTTTCATGTACTGTGAAGAAACTCCTTTTTTATTCACAGTCATTGTCATCAGTGACACTGCTTTCTTAATTTTCACTGAAGTGAAGATAAAGTTGATTTTTGCATACATAGACAAGAAAAGAATGGATATACATGGTAGAGCTGAGTCTTCTAAAATTCATGGGCTAAAACTCAGATAGGCGGTTTATATAATTTAATAGCTCCRGACTGGGACAGGGGACACAAAGGGATTTAAAAAGTCAGAGAGGATTTCTGAACCATTTGCTATAAGAGGAACAGAAACTGCATTTGCAGTTCATCCCCTGTTGCCTGATTCCGTGCAGACGTTGCAGAAGACAGACATTCACAGTCATGGAGCCAGCTGATGCAGCAGCTGCCTTCTTCTGGCAGCCAGCGCTCCAAGGGACCAGCAGCATGGGAAGGCAGGGAAGTCTCGGGGGAACATTGCAATAATGTAAGCGTTTGGGCTGATTTCCATCACCTTTTCAATGGAAACAACTCCTTCTGCTTGGTCAGTGTAGCATATTAGCTGTAAAGGTCGGCAAACAAGTTTTCAAAAGAGGTCTGCGTGTTACATGTCGGGCTCTTTAAAAAGTCTGGCCAAAATATATAAAGTAATGACATTTTTAAGATTCATTATCACAAGAGTCTAGTCGTTAGCTGTCTGAGCTAAAAGTAGCACCCTCTCTGAAGCTGAATCCTCTTCTGCTATGTTACCTAGTCAGAACTAGCGATTAAAGAAGAATGTAGTTCCAGAAGTATTTATTCTATCCTAAACTTTGCATTTTTCAAGGTAAAGCATGGTATATTTATTAAGGAGGATCTCTTCTTACCCTTCTCTGTGATTCTAAGCTATTTATGAACATGTCTACACAACCAGAGACTGACTTTTTCAGAACGATTACTAGCTTGCTTAGAGTATTTTACGCAGACCCCTTTTCTATTGGGCCATGTTACATGTTAATCTATCTGACTTTAATTCTAGAAATGTTAAACATCCTGCACAATTTAACTCTATTTTGCGTATTTTGAGACAATTTAGTCAAAAGATGCAGCAGAACATGCATTGTTTTGGGATGTAGTCATGTTAGGTAATTCTGTGGTGTTATGTCGCCTAAGGCTTTGCCTGCTGCATTTAGCACCCAATAATAAGAAAAATCCTGTGCATCAGTATCTCAAGTAATTGAGAAGAAGAGGCTGCAGTGAAAGAACTTCAAAAATATGTTCAAATTAATATTTTCACATATGTTAATACAAGCTTTATGCAAAAGAGTAGATCACAGAGAAATATAAGTAAAACCAGRATCAGAAAAAAAGAATGCAGAGCATTTTAATTTCAAATTTACTTTTTGATTTTTGTAGCAAAATAATAATTTCTATATGCTATACAACATTTCTCACCATATTAAAGACAATTAGAGTCTTTGGAAAGGGACAGTGATAATCTCTTGCAGGCATCCCTGTGCTAGACTGTCATTAGCCTTCCAGGACATTGCAGGCGATTAAAAGGTGTAAGATATGCTTGAACCACCCGCTTAGGATCTGACTGAGCTGGAACATCTTTTTAAAGAAGAGATGGGTGTGGAAGAGGCAGAGCAGTATCTTGTGCATTTGCTAACCGGCGTTTCTGTGCTGACGAATACATACAGCAAAGTTGAGCTGTCACAGACTACCAGGACTTGGTAGGTAGTAGTTAGCAATACTTCAGTACTGAGTGGCTAGACTTTGTGATTAAAAGATTTGAGAGAGGTGAAGATAATGATCAGTTCCTTAGTATTCTTTCTTCCTTTGTCAGCGTTATCTAGAGAATTTATCATCCCCGTGTTTATTACTGTCACCTGCTCCTAGCTAAACATTCTACAGCAGCATAAGATAACTCAAATAAAGCTTTATAGACACTCTCTCTAACCGTGGTCCCTAACAGCACAAAAAGGCAAAAATGTTATTGAGATGTTTCTGTTTTGTACGTGCTTTCTTCCTGCTTCTTCTCTGTAGATTTAGTTAGAATTAATATTTTACACTAATTATAATGCCTTTATTATGCTACAATAGGAAAGAAAATTTAAAAAGTAGTGATGAAAAGATATAGAATGGTAATGACACCACAAATACAACTTACCTATTTATTATTCTGCAAAATATATACTTTTTGATAGTTCATATAGTGCTCAGAAACAACAAAAATCAAATTCAGAAATATTGTCTTAAAAGACTACTGGCTTATTCATTACAGTTAGTGCTCTAATGGAGCCTCTTTTTGATTATTAATCCTTCAGGACCCAGTCTTGGTTGCATGCAAAATGTCTCATCACTTGAAAACATTTGTTGATGATCCCTGACAAGTATTGGATTGCTCACAAACAGTTCACTTTACGATAGTTAAAGATTTTTCATTGGAATAATTTCCTGGTGAAAATTTACTTTCTATTAAATCAAACTTTACCTTATTTAATGACATTATTCATTAAAATAATATTTTACAGAACTTTCTTTAAGGGAAATTTCAAATTGATTATTCTCTCTCTATGATGCAAAATAAGTTATGCTAGAGCAGCTAAAATAAGAAGAAAATAATTAAGTAAACAGACCTCCCTACACCCTACAGCCTGTCCATTTCTTTCCTTCACTAGCTTGCAGGAGATATAACTTAGATCTCCCTTGTCTCCTTAAAAGCTAAGGACTTGAGAACTCAGATGCAGCTAACACTTACTCAGGCTTTTATCACTTCAGTTGTCTGACGATAAATATAACTTTGTCCCACTCTTAATGCTACTGCGAAGACCATTTTCTAAGCTTTGATCCCATCTGCTCTCTTGTTGCTTCTCTCCCCATTTACAGTGAATTAAGCATAAGCTTCTTCACTTTCAAAGTCCGTTACAGCTATGTCCCTCCCTACATATTATCGCCTTTCACTCATTTCTGACTCCTACTTCTGCTTATGCCTACTTTAATTGCTTATGTGTTAAATTTCAAGTATCTAAAGACACTATTTCTCACACTTGAGAGGTTGTATCTTTAAAAGTAGGACTAACCACTTTTCATCTTAAAAATTCTTTCCTCTTAATGCAAATTTAATAAAATGCTTGAAAATAACTCTCTCCTTTTGATATGCCAGTGAAGCTTCCCAATATGCTACATATTCTCTTTGTCTCTCACAGGYTGCACACGCTTCTTCAGCCTACATTTGGATTGTGCCCTTTTGATCTGTGTGTGGTGGTTGCACTCTGCCTAGCTAAGAAAACTGCTGGTCCATGACTATGGCTYCTGTGCCCTACTATGATAAAAAGAGTAATCTGTATGCAGGAAAATAATGAATAATCCATCTCAAATAAGAAGTTTAGCTCGGTTAATTATCCATTCTACAATCCTCTGAACTCTTGGAGATAATCAGATATTTGCATAAATAACTCAACTGATTCCTAAATAACTATAAACAACAAACAATATGAATGCTCRTCTCACAGTGAGCTGAATTCATTGTTTTTAATATAAAATTCATTTTTTTTCATTCAGCCCCACTTTCTCTCTTAATTGTTAGTGCAAAAAATAGCACATCAGTTGAGAAGCATAAAGATTCTAAATTGGATAAAACAAAGCGGACATAGGATTACTTTTTCAAAGATGGGGTCGCAAAATTTTTGTTACATTAAAGAGTGGAGCTGTTTTCCTTTTTTAATGTCATTAGTGATAATGCTTTTACATACAAATCAAGAAATAATTAAACTTCTGCCATCTTAACTATATAGGCATGGAAATAACCAATAAAATACAAGCTGGATTAAAAAGAAAGAGGCTAATTAAGTAAGACAATAGATTTAAGTTTACAGTTTTCAAGGAGTAATTAAACATGACTAGAGTTGAGCAAATGCTATAAAAGTTTTTCCCAGGAGTATTTATTTGCATTATAAGTCAGTTTGCTTTGGAGATAAATGCACCCCTTTGCATTTCCTATATTCATGKGATTGAATTTCAGTATCATGAATACTCACGAAAAATGAGTATAATGGGTAACCTTTACCCAAGTTAAAAAAAGAACCAGCCAAACAAATTAGCAATGAGATTAAAGAATACAGGAAAAAAAAAACTTTAATGAAAAATGAAACTGGAATAATTTTGACTTTTAATCAAAAGAAAAAAATGTAAACATTATCTGTTAAATTAGGTAAGTTTTATAGAACTTACATCAAAATAAAAGAATACAATGATCTATTTGGAATATTTTATACAACATACTGCTTGTATATGTATTAAGGCAATAGTTTACCCTACTCCCTAAAAACCTTTAATAATTTTCTTTCTCAAACACTAAAACCAATTTAATTTAGAAACACACATATTTTGTAGAAACAAAAAGAGTAGATTATCTCAATTATTATCCATCATGGTGCATTATTTCAACAAAGAAGGAATGAGAGAAAGCAAAATGAAGATGTATGAAAAATACAACTTCTGTTGTAAAAAGGTAAAAATTCCAACTTCTTTCCAAAGCCATGTAATTAATTAAATAATATATATATTTTTTAATCTGGTTTATGGTGTTTTGACTTCAAGGTATACTATAAAAGTGTATTTTATAATCAGGAAAATCAGTCTATTTTTATTATAGTCAGTGCTGCTACTTTTTGCTCTACATAAACACAGTCATTATATTTTATTTGCTGTGAGATGCTTATCAAGCTTTTTARTGAGACCAGGGTTTTCTTTAAAGCAAACATGGTTTATTGCTGGTTCTTGAGTTGTTTTCATTCATGCTCTCAGCAGTGGAAAATTCACACAAACAAAGATCACTTCAGATCCATAAATGTATAATTATATAGAAACAGTTCTATTTCAAATACACATCTGCAGTTCTGTAGTGTAAGCGTTTTTTCTTCCCCACTGCACCCTTATTCAACTCTCATAAGTTATTGTGAAGTAAGCATTTCCTAGTCCTGGAGAAATTATTCACCTTAACCTTGACATTCATTGCATTCAGCATGGTACAGGTATTCTATGTAATTAAAGTCATATTGGATTTTTTTTTATGAATAAAAAAGCTGATATATTAATCCAAAAAATATCATTAAATTCTGCAGGAGTTTCCATTCAAAATATTTACAGTTTATTAATGATAACCATTAGTATAAACAGTAGTATAACTAAGACTTTGTTATATTAGGGAATAATTGGATATCTTTTCAGTACAAAGATCCACTTATAAAGACATATTAATATTACATGTACTGCTTAGAAATACAATTTACATCAAAATATTTTACATCTTCCTAGAACTCAGAGGTTGTGGAAGGTCTGACTAAATATATATAGGAAACTTATCTTAAATAATAATCATTTCAAAGTAATAACCTGTTGAAGAATGACAGCTTTGTGTTGCTACAATTGGTATTCAGTAAGCAGTCCTCCTGCCACAGCTGCTGATGCTGACTGATAAATGTTCAAAAGAGCCTAGAAGAATATTGACAAACCCTCAACTTGTGTGTAATGTGGAGATAAGGACACCAAAACTATATTTACTTATGATCCTAGTGTAGCATGAAGCTTCACAAAATAGTGAAGCTAGTTTTTCTACCTCTGTGTGTGTTTTTTTATTCACTGCTATGCACTGTAAGGTTCAACTATTGCTCAATGATCAAGTGATGAGTAAAATTACTGATCTCTTTGGTGGGAGGGAGAAAGGAAAAACAATCCACCAACAAACCCTTTGCCTCAATTTCCCTGGGATTCCAGAGTGAAGAAAGTCTGTGTGCTGTAGCTGTTTTATTTGTTTATTTAAAATATCAATATAGTTCAGAAAATTCATTTTATTCTCTTGACATAGATAGAAGGGGAAAAAAAAAAGCTAATGATTCCTTTAATAAATTATAGGAGCTTTTAATTTAAAGACCACACCTAGATTTGCAATGAATCATTCTTTGTTTTGTTGAGCTTAATTCTTAAATTTAAAAATTGGAGAGTGAGGACTTTGGGGTTCTTAACAGATGTATATTTCTAGGCAATCATATTTTCATGTAATTTAAATGGAAATTACAAAAGAACTTCTTTATCCAATTTATTTCTACGTTAATGTTTTATGTCCTAGATATGGATGAAGACAAAGACCCACTGCAGAATTTTACAAATACAAAAGACACATTTTAGAAACATTTATAGATAATCTTTTCATTTCAAGTCTTCCCATTGACTTCAATAAGCTTTTGAGGTTGTCTTTTGTGATTTAAAGAAGCAAGCATCTCTCTCTCTCTCTCTCTCTTTTTTTTTTTGTTTTTTTTTTTTTCCCCCTTTGGCATTTGCCAATTCAGCAATTCAGGCACATAATAAGTTTCACATAAATTTATAGTAAATCCTAAAAGGTTTCAAAATCTATGGTGAATTAATCTTTTACTGACCAAGGGACTACTTAGGAGGGACTACTCAGGAACCCAGACTTCAAGGATGTGACATTGCTCAGGAGAGCTACGATCTGTTGTGAGTGCTGGGAATCCATGTCATATAGAGGTTTGAAATATTTGTTTTTTATTTCAAATTATCATGCAAACAAATACATAAAAAAAATACTCCCAGAAGTCAATTTTTCTTCTTCTACCCAGCTGAAAATGAGTTTCTTATGCCAGATATAAAACTATGATGATCGAGGTTTTCTTTCTTTCTTTCTTTCTTTCTTTCTTTCTTTCTTTCTTTTTTTTTGAATGTTGCTGATTACTTGTGAAGTTCTTACTAATTCACAGAGCAAATGTAGATGAATTCAGGACTAAGGACAGAGGACAGAAATATAGCTATAAATGATACTTTTTGTTCTCTTCATCTTTCTCTTGATTTTGGATGTGAATCTTCTCAGAGAAGATAAGGTAATTTTTAAGGATGCAGATAAGTTTTGCCTGGAAGCCATGTAACAGTGCCAGGTGTGCAACTAATATATCCTATCTATACACAGAGCTTATTACCTCAGCTGTGCTTATGCAGCACAGCTTTCAGAGCAAATCTCACTTTGGTCAGCTTCCCTGGGGAAGGAACTGACTGTCTATACCCAGCCCTTTAGACAAGCCTGTAAATCCATCTTGTTTATGATAGCATGTGGGAATATTTTCTATTATTCAGTGATTGATAGAGTAAGTTATGATCTTGAATGTGCTCGTTCCCCCTACAGCATCTTCTCCGCTCTTCTCTACCCAGAGTTCTTTTCCTTTCAGGAAGGAAAACTGACCAATAAACAATATGCTGAGGCTGACCCATTAGGTTCATCCAGCCCTCTGCCTAACACAAGGCAAAGGAATTACCTGAAGTAATTCTTGTCTGAACTCTTGTTCTTTCAGACAAAGCAATCACTCTTAATTTACAAATTGCCAGAAAGAAAACCCACCGTAATCATTGACAAGTTGTTCCAATGGCAAACTRCTTTAATTTAAAAGTGAGCAACTAAGTTATATTCGAATTTATTCTTCTTCCCCTGCCATTCCTTGGATCTCATTTTACCTTCAACTACTAGGATGAGGAGACTGCTGATTTTCTTTCATGTAGCTATATCTATCTTAAATCATCCTTACCTTACCTTTCGGTATGCTAAAGAGAAGGAATAGCTTGAAGAGAATCGTCGGAATGCAGAAGGCTATAAACCACCTGGGATGCCTTAATACGATCAGTTCCTATGCCCTGGGACACCCCATAATCGGGTACCAGAGGGAAAAATGTTAGGCCACGTTTTAGCCAAATACATCAATTTTAATATTGAGATAATAAAACTAAAATAAATATACTTCACCATTACTTTGATGTTAGCAGGCTACTTCCACATTTAGCAGTGCTTTGTTTTCAAAAATGCTCACTAATGACTTGTTGGAAATTCTATCTCATTCCATGGGACATATTCATTGCTCCAGTGAATAGTACTTACAAATCCAGAATCAACATACTTTGAGATTTAAAACTGTATTCTCTCATATCATGGAACAAATCCAATAGGTTTGAAGCTGGAAGATAGGGACTAAAAATAATAATGGGCACTGGATTAGGGGAAGGAAGGGGGTGGGAGCAGAAGGGGAGAGAATCACTCTCTTACACAATGTACAAAATAAAAAAGATAATGAAAGTATCCAAAATTAACACTCATTTGTCATAATTTTGTCATGAGTGTTATCAGCAGCAGGCATCAATTATCTCACATTCAAATTCTAAAAATATTCTTAGCAAATGTGAGGATTATCTACATATATACTCTTCTTACTTTAGCTAATTTATTCAGCTGTCTGGTTTTGTTTACTTTGTTACCAAAGTAAGAAAAGCATTGAACAAATAAGGATCTGTCAGAGAGCATCTAGAATCAGTTCAGATATTATATCATTGTAATGTATACCCGTATATTTTGGCATTTGGTTGAAAAACATSTCATCCTTGAGTTCCAATACTGATGTATATACAGCTCAGTCACATTTGCAATTGCACAAATTTAGCTTCCACTGCCTGTCATAAACCGGATTAATGAACTGTTGAATCAGTGTGGATAGTTTTCCAGTATAACATTTTTTTAATGAAATAATTTGTTGTAGAATACTTGGAAATCATGTTTTGGAGGCATACTGAGTTTATTGAATAATATTAATCTATTTCAAAAGCTTCCTCTAGCTCTCCTTTCTGGGCAAGGGAATTTTTAATTTATAAGTTTAAACTCTTTAGACATTAGCTTTTTTAGCATGACTTTTCAAAGGATCTTTTTCCTTTTCTTCTAATATTTTTAAATAAATATTTATACACCTCTGACTCCCTTCTTTTTGGGAGAGGCTCTTAACATATTAGTTGATTTCTTTCCCTTGAGTGTCTAAATAAATCTTTCTGTAACAGCTCACTAGATTAGGATCTGAGCAGTCTCCAGCATTGCTGGAATATCAYTGTTTCTCATCTCAAATTGTCAGTTAGCGTATCTTTTCAGACACTTTTAAACTATCATAATTTTTATAAAATGTAGTTCACATTGAACTGTCAAAGCTTAAACAGTCTCAATGCTTAGACATGGAGATAGCTTTATGCTTTTACAGAGTTACATTCTTTTAATAGGTTAATAATCTCTGTAGACTTGAGTGCATTTTATCTTTTCAGAAATGCGGAGGAGGAAATTTACTTGCGAATGTCAAATTTTCCTTCACAAAATGGTTACTGAGGAAGTTCCTGACCTACAATGTCTTTATGGGTATRTATTAGCCAAGAGCTACCTTGTGAGAGACGATGCATGCTATGGTTAAGGTTTGGGGCCCGGGAGACCTGCTCTATTCGTTTGTGTGATCATGGACATAGATCTGATTAAACCTCTCTGTCCTGCATATATAAATGGGACTTTTATAAAAGGAGAATTAACCTCACAGAAGTATTGTAATGAACAGACTCACTGTGGGAAGCAATTCCATTTTATGCCATCGATCACCTTTTTAGCAAATAAACACAGGGAGGAAGAATCGAAGCTTATCAGAATCATTTGATATTGAAGTACATATTGGACCTTCTATTTTCCATAGCATTTTCTTGCCTGATGATGGCCTTTCATCTTACCCGATGAAATGAACAGATGCAGGATAGAGACTTTTAACATACCTGTCTTTGTAACTTAAATGTTGCTAGGCGAAAACAAAACAAAACAAAACATTTTTTCAGGGCCCTGAGGGCATGAACAAGCCTTACCATCCTTGCCCTCAGCTGGCCTCCCTTGCTTCCAGCCTGGCCCCATCGCAGCCCAGCCCTGGAGCCATCAGTCGCTGCTCCGGGACACAGCAGTGGTGCTGGCTCCAGGTCTGGGCACGGGATCCTGGCCCCAGCCCTGACCCATGGGAGCTCCCTCAGCCCGACCCCAGCTCGACCCAGCCCCTTGGGTGAGAAGCTGGTCCAACTTGAAGACCCTCTTTTCCCCAGGTTCCTTGCTTTATGTATGCATCTGAATTACTTCTTTTCTGATTACTTTCCAAAATATATCCAGGGATTTGTCTGTATAGCTTGAAATATCATCATCCAGGAATATATTAACATTAATATGTTTAATACCTTCTAGCAGGGATGTTATTTTGCTGGTGCTCTCATTTTGATGCAGGTAGTTAAGCTGATTGTGCTGACACTTCAGTTGACAGATGCTCTTCAGAATGTGCTACCACAATTTCAAAAATTGCCTAGGATTTTTCAATAGGGTAGAGAAATGTGAACGGAAGTGTCACAATCCTAATCTCCGACCCTGGGCCCCAAAATGGATTGCACTAGGTTTTGTGATACCCTGCAGACAAATAAACGTGAAGTCAACACAAAATGAGTGATAAATCCAATTAAACCTTTTATTGACTACACAGGAGGAATGACTAAGCGATCAGGAATGCAATCTTAACTATTTTATACCATATGTTATACTACGCAAGCAAAACGGAACTTTCTCTACCATAGGTTATCAGTGAGCTAGAGAAGGTTGAAGAAGAGAAAAGGGGAAAAGGAAAGGAAGAGAAATAGAGGTGATAGGAAAGAGAGAGATCACCACCCTGGGTTCCAGCCATGCCGTGTCCCGCATTGTCTCTGACTCAGAGTTTCTGGATGTTGGACCAGCAGCTACCTGCCTGCTGCTTTTATTGTTTTTCACTTTCTGAGAGCCCCCCATCAGGTGGAGTTTAGTCAGGAAGTTTGAGCATGTGTACTGTACTGAGCATGTTCAAAAAATCCTTGAAATGGGTCTGGGGGTGTGGAGGGTCCTGGTGGTTGACTTGTCCTCTCTACTGCTGTGACCACGGTACGACCTTTCTGTGCACACGCACTCTTAATCTTTAGCCAGAATGGGGGAGTTAATGCAGGAGGCGGCACCRTCCTACCTACRCAARACTTGCCATCTCCTACCACTTCCCAGCTCTGAAAACAGTTTGTTTAAGGCATGCTTCATACATCTTTGAACATCCATGACAGGRAGACATCTTTATTCCATTACTGTTAGCAAGAAGAAGGCTTGCTTTGCTACAACAGCACAAAATTACTAAAGATGGATGGTTTTTATATTATTCCCCAAATCTGGTACTTGAGTATGGGTTTTTTTTTTGGTTTTTTTTTGGTTCTGTTTTTTTCCAAATAGTCTTCAAGTTTTAAAAAACTATGTCAGACAATGTTAGCTGAAATGATAAAAAGCTCAAAACTGCTGTTTCCATATATTACCCCAAAAGATCTGATGCTGTAGACAGAGTAAGTGCACTGACTTGCTAAAATGCGTGTAACTCAAAATGGTAAATCCTACAATTTTTTGAGTGGTCTGAAGGCTCATGCTGCTCTTGTTCACAAGTGAACTATGTGCAGCATGAACAACTAAGCAGCAATTAAAT
>NW_028186535.1:4178792-4228320 GCF_003343005.1 Rhea americana
AATCCTGAAATAACTTATAAACACATGAATAAAGTTGAACTTAAAAGTCAATAAAAATAAGCATATTTAATCAGATTTAGATGTTACTGAATTTGAATTTGCATTTAGAAACATTTTATAAAGTTTATAACTGGYTGAGAAAGTTGTTGATGCTCATCGGACCCAGAAATGAAGACTCAGCTGCACAAAGCATAGATGTACTTAATGCATGTAAGTTGGTCATAGCTACTCATTTCTATAGCTAACTGTGGCTTTGAAGAGAAAAGTATTTATTATTGTGGAGAAAAAGAACCCATAAATATATCCACTGACATTTTGGATATTTATTCCCCCCAGATTTAGAATTTGCTTACTAAATAAATAAATAAAATACTTTAATAATAATAATAAAAAAGTTTCTGAACAGCCTCATTCTTTTGTTCTGTGATACTGTGAATTCCASAGTCTTCTGTGGCCTCTGAATAAATCTGAATATTCCCAGCAGCTGTTCCGATTTATCACAGCAGTTCTGCCTATTCATATCCTCTAGACTGTAAAGGTGTTAACCAGTTCTCTGCCAATATAGATTCTTTCTCCATACAAGAATTCTACTGAGGAACCTTTGAACTGCTTTAAAACCCCAAGGCTGACAAAGCAACAGAAGATGCCATAGAGGAGAACAGAAGAAGATGGTCATGTCTGCCTCTGCATTGTCATCTGACAGTTTTGTCTGTATTTCACAGAATCACTTTGTACATAAGTAGATTGGAATAAAGAATTAGGCACTTGAATCAGCACAATCAATGGCCATAATCAACCAATGCAGTGTGATAACTCTGTGTAATCCAGCTATTCACACACATACATAAATATGTATGTTCTCTAAAATTTAACCAATTATTTTCAGTATGTCCTATCATAAAATGTTCATATGACATAACGATATAAGAATTGTAACAATATAAGAATTGTAATGTGTCAAAACCACAAGTATTCAAGATAACTTTTAGTTATTCCACCCTGTGCTAACCAATTCATATTTATTTTTTATAAATATAAATATTTAGAGGGTTTCTTTTGTCTGTTTGTTTTAAATAGACTCTTATCATACTTGTACCAAGCACAGGTATTTCCAGTCATTAGAAAAGCTATGCTGTCTGTAAGCACACAAAATGGGTGGCAGCAGGAGTGAAAAGAATTTCAGAAACCAGTAAATCGTTCTAGTTGCACAAGATAAGTAGATCTTGCTAAGAAAAAGATTTATTTACTAGAACAGCCCCACAGGGGTGCAAATACTCCATTAAAAGTACATAATTTTCTTATAAATCCATCAAACTCCAGTGGGCTTATAATAATTAATTAAATGAATTAAACATCAGAGAAAAGGCCTTACTACACTTTGTACTCTGTGCACCTCCAAAGGTTCAGAGGTTGCTTATGGCACTAAGCTTATAATAAGCATTAGTACTTTTAGATGCTTACGTGAATTATGAAAATCTTTTGAGAGTGCCTACATTTATTTTTTTTCTTTCTGTGTAAGCCTTGTATCACTGTATTCTCAATATGAACTCCTTCTCTAAATCAAGCACTCAGCATTTCCTTCTGTATGTATAACTACATCTCTCCTGCCCATATCATTTATTTTTCTAAAAAGGGAAGTCCAGTCAGTAGTCTATTTTATTTATTTATTTATTCAAACAAGAYGAAATTATTATTAAAAAAAAATATGGTCATCCACTGCAAGATTTGACCTGGTCAGTTAATCTACAGGCAGTATGATGCGACTGATAGGTTTACACTCTGGCACTGTGCTTCCTCTGTGAATGACAACCAGCAATGCAATAGCAATCCTCACTTCTTTATGTTAAAAAAAAAAAAAAAAAAAAAAAAAAAAACTGTTTTACTGTTGTTCACCTAAGTTATCATATGGTTACTATTTTCCTGTAAGTCTGCTGGGAAAATACAGAAGGTTTCAGTGGGAAGAGGGAAAATTTCATGGTAGTAGAAGTGCACAAAGAAAGAGGGTAACACTGGGCTATCTTGCCAGTAGATGTAAGTCATCTACAATGGCCTAAATTCTCAATAAGAAAAGAGCTGAGGTCTGCAATTTAGTAGACTTCCCCTGCTTCATTAGCTGGACTTAAAATACATTTATTTTAGTCAGAGTGACCGAAGAAATAGGATTTCAAAAGGGGCTGTGATGAGTGTCTATTCCTATAAAAGGGAGTCTTCTAGTGAGGGTTCCCTCTGCTTTTGGACTGTTTTTTTTAATATTTATTTGTCTCATTACTTTGGATAATACAGAAGGATAATTTAGAAGGATTTCATGTCCATAATTGTCAGTAAATGTCARTAATTTACCAAATATATATATGGAAAATGACAGAGAAAAATGGCAATGAGCATAGAGAAAACAAAAGATATTTCTGAATAAATCTAACCATTGATTTTTCTTAGACTTGTATCCTACATTTCACATTTCCTGCTTTCTGCAAAGGATTTTGTACAAAATGAAGGTTAGTRGCATTTAAATAAGGTACTACTTACAGAATTTTAAAAATACATTTGCATTCACTTTTAGTGAAATAGTGGAAATTATTAACCCTTTGAATCATTAGCTTATCTTTGTGATTACAGAGCCTGAAACATAAAAGGTCTATCTACAGAATCTGAGCAGATCAAAAGGATTTTCCTTATTTCCCTCATCTCTTGGGCTCTGAGATAGAGCTATGGTGAAAAAGATCTGCTAAGGTTTTGTACCTACCTTCTTTGTCTGCCCAGAAGAATCACAAATAGTAAATTTAAGTAACTCATATTGAAACTTTGTGTCTAGCAAGTTATTGCAAACTTGAACCTTAAATAATAGTTGTTACAAATATAATATCATATTTGAAGAGTGCAAAACAGACTTATCAAAAAAAAAAAAGTACTGAAAGAGCTATACTCATGCAACAGATTTTATAAACATAAAAGTTTACAAGTTTTGATCCAAAGGAAGTAGAGGAGAAGAGTATCTTAGGGCAGAATATTTTCTTGAGAGTGAGATATTGTAGGATGAATAATAATATTGTTATCTTCTTTGGTACAGGCTTTGTGCTRAACTCAGAACTGAATCTTACTTTTTATTCACATGTGTTTGGATAAGCAGAGCTGTATGCACTACATGATCTGACACATACTAATATATTAAATAATTGTATTTTTTTAACTTAACATAGAAAATAAAGTCATACAAAAAGTAATTATTTGATGTAATTGAAATTTCAATTTGAATTAAAATGATTTTAATTCAATTAAAAATGTAAAGTATTCCTTCTTTACCATTTTTAGCTATTTCAGYGCTCGTAAGATTTCCTTCAGAAAGGTTGAGATGGGAGAGGAGTAACAATAAATGAAATAAATAATTCAGCAAATTGATTGTGATTTTTTTTGTGACAATTCTATATGTATCTGTATAGATTTTAAAAAATTAAAACAAGACTATTAAAAAGCATGGATCTGTTACCCTATTTAGTCTAAAAATTGTGGCACAACTTATTAAAAATTATGGCACAAATTCTCCTTCATGTATAGACCACATCTGAAGACCTATCTCTACTCCTACTCTTCCAAAATATTGATCATCATCATCATCATCAAAAAACATATGGAGAAAGAGAAGAAAACTACTATACATAGTTTGTATGCAAAAAACATATTTTTTAAATATTTAAGTCCTATATAAGTCTCCTTTATAAAAGAAAGTCTTATCATTTTATTCCTCATGGTAAATACAGGCTACTTTTTACATTTTTCAGCTGAGTCTTTAAAATGTAAAATCTTTTTGTTCTTGGGAGCAGCAGATATTTGCCTTAAAGTCAGTTTATATATTTTTCCTCTTCACTGATGTGCAGTCATACACGCCTTGGCTGTATGCTGACTACTCCTAAAAATTGTACACGTTTCTAATTTTTATCAGCATGAAAGATCTATGTAAATATATTATCAGAATATACACTGTTTAATTGGGGCACACTATGTCACTGTAGCTGCTTTAGAGATGTCTCTCGGGAACCTGATTTAGCTTACCGATAGTGAACGGTAATATGGTAATAACCACTGCATAATCAGGACAGTAATTAGCATCAATTCTGTTTAATTGAACTAAATTTAACTAGAGTCAAAAAGCAAAGTACTGATTAACCTCCCAACTATCGATCGGTGCTCACTAATTCTCTAAAGAGATAAAATAATTATATCAATAAATGACATAAATGTTTAATTTTACAATCAAACAGTATCTGGAAATATAGTACAGTATAAATCCTATTCCCACATGAGTGAAATCAGTCTAAATATTATCTCTGCCATCATGATTCTATTTCAGATTTAAATTATTTGACTAAAATTAACATAGCTGATGATGTTTAGCTGAATCTGCAGTGTTTTTGTACAACTTTCAAAACCTTAGATTATGGAGATGGTTCATAGAATGATTATTACTCTTTTTTTAAACTTCATTATTAGCTAGTGAATAGAAATTTACTGACTTTACCCATTAATRCATCCTTTCATTAATGATTCTTATCCTATCCATCTGTAAATTTGAAAATATTTGGAATATTCCGTAAATATAAAACTCAAAAACTTCTGGAAACTTTTGGAAATCAAAACTTTTAGCCATTCTATTTACAATATAGATGATATGAGACCATTATTCATCTAATTACTCTTKCCTAGATTTCAAAGTACTATAGAATCATATTGTAATGAGCAACAAACACAACAGTTAAGTGTCTGATTTATGTGGCTATGATACAGCCCTAAAATGGTCCATTCCTGATCACAGCGGGGTTATTCCTCATCCTTTCTGCCTGGCGGCAGTCCCTGAGAGGCAGGCTTAAGCAATCTTCCTCTGCTTATCCAAATCACATGCCAAACAATTCTGATTTTTCTTTATTGATCATCCTGATTATATCAGGTATCACTCCATCCCACTATAAATCTGGATAACTGGTAACTTGTAGTTGTCTGGCATTGATTTTACAATCTCTAAGAGTAATTATATACCAGGGTAGAAAGCTGTTTAACACTTGTACTCTTACTGCTCTCGTCTCTATACTTACAGGAAGATGCCTGAGACAAAGGACTTCCTTTCTTCCTCMCAAGATACTACGGTAGTATATTTATGTCTCCAAATGTTGCAGATTTTCTCAAGAGCAGCAGTTGAGAGCACTCACATGATGATTAGCACCCACAGAGATCACATCATTGAGTATTTGATTCAAAGAACTCTGTGCGCTCACTTACAAACACTATTATTTTTTAATTTCCACATACTTTTCAAATACCTTCAAAAACCTTGRTTGTTATATTTATACAATTCTTTTGCTGAGATTCCTGTGCAATGTCCACTCAGGGCAATATCACTGATCAAGAAAAGATAACAGTCTTTCCCCCACCTCCATCTAATAATATCTTATTTTCAGTCTCTGTCTGAATTTTCTTAAAAATTCTTCTTCATAACAGTTAAAGAAGGTCAGTGGAATTGWCAACCTTGTCTTATACCTACCCTCAAGTCAAATCAATTACTTTGCTCATGTTTTTTTCATGAGAATTTTCACTGAGATTTTTTTATCTACTTTATGGTATTTTCAGCAACTCCATCTAGCTGYAGTTTTCCAAAGCAGTAGTATGATATCAAATGTATAACTATAATCYGTGATGATATGACCTGCCTTCCTTTTGTATTCCAGTGGTTCTGCACACAAGACAGAGATCTAACAAAATTTTTTTTCTTTTTCTGACTCTATCGACACTTTTCAGTGATTTCCAGAAGTAATTATTTCTGCAATAATTTTCARAATAACAAGTCCCTCTGCTGTAAATAGCAAGAGGGATTAAAAGGAAATACATTCAAGCTTTCAGCCTTTCTCTACATAGCTAGAATGTATGCATATGGTATTCATGGAAAACCAACATCACATTTTTKTAATTAAATCTACCTATGTCCATATTGGCTATAGTAGAAACTTGCTTGTTCTCTATTCCATAGCTTATTGCCAACATTCAGTGATTGGAAGAAGTTTTATTACAACAAATGTAACTTCTCATACAYAGCATCTACGTATATCCAGCTCCATTTCCAACACAACTAATTTAAACACCATTTCAAAGCTCCCAAAACACCTTCTGCAAAGAGTTGATGCTTTTCTTTTTCTTTTCCTGCTAAAACAACTTTTTAAGAAATTCTAACAACAGTTTTCAGAAACTATTGGCTGTCTGGTAAATCTTTCTAATYATATTTACTACCTAAAGCCCAAAGTAAACATATTGACATTCTATTGCTTGTACTTGATTTCACCATTACTGCTGTGTCTTTTATCACCTTGCAAACAAATATTTCCCTCTTACAAATTCATCCATATTCMTCTGAACTTCTAACTCTCTCTGTGTCTGGCAAACTTCAGTCAACCTCTTTGTGATCCACTCTTCCTTCTCTGAAATCTGCTGCCCAAGATATAATCTTTGCAATTCAGAGAAAAATGCTGCTTTCTGTCTAATCTATTCTACAAATACACAAGACAAAAGCCCACAGTTTTTTCCTACTCTCTTCCTGAATTCCTGCCATTTGTTAATTTCCTTGCAGATTAATCTTTATTTTGGCTTTTACTGACTTTCCATAGGATGCTATGAAAGCTGAATGAATCAACTTCTTATGGCTTTTTTTATTCAAAATATTATTTTTGTTGATTACACTGTAAATCTATCCAAACATCTAACATTACTGACTGAATAAAGCATACAAGCGGCTATGAAGCCACTTTCAGCCACAAATTGTGTTTTTGCTGTTCATACTAAATTTCTCTCTCTTTCTTGCTCAAAAAAAGGAAAGGAAAAAAAAAAAAGAGGTAGTGCAAAAACTCAGGACTTACTCCCTTATTCCAGTCATCTCATATGAGACATTCTTTGGACTCTTCTAAATTGTGTAACTTTTCTGTAATTGCCTCATTTTTCAGGTGTTTTGTCTAGATGATTGCAATATTTATAACCAAAGGACAATCAAACTGTATCTGGCCTGGATAGCAGACCATCTTGACAGCTGTTTCTTACCCTTTTTATAAGAAAACCTTCCTAGGGAAAAGTTGATCATGTTCTACGTCTCACTCATTCAGTACCACTGAGCTCGTTAGCAGCGCCTTTCTTTGTGGTTAGCACTGTCTGCTTACCAGCTGAGCCAGAGCGGATAAGGTTGGTTCGGTCTGCCAATTAAAACTTCACGTATCTCTCTTTACCATACTCCCGGTTCCAGAACTATGATATAGACATATTTCTGATGGCTCTGCAAGGAGCCTGACCTGGTCTGGCAACAGGTTTCACTCGGGCTCCGCTCTGTGCTGAACAAGAAAATTAAGCTGCCCCCTGAATATAGAGCTGAAGCTGCCTTCAAACTGGAAACACAGTGAAATGGTGTTTTATGCTGTTACCCTAACTCTAACTTACCATGTTCCCTTCCCAGGTAATGATCTTTCCATTCTCGCATGCTCCTGGGCACCACCATTTCTGCCTGTCCTTCGGCTGGAGTTAACCTCTTCCATTGCACAAACAGTCTATGCATCGGCAGAGGGTACTTGCAAGCCCTGTTCAATTGACTTGAAATCCACCAAAATGCGTTGCAAAGTTGTGGTTCAAATTACCTCTCTCAARGTAGTTTCCCCTGACAGAATACTCTAGTAACCTGATTGCATGTTGAGGAATCGGTTTCACTGTGAATGAGTGTAGCTGGAACACTTGGAAAAGCATTTTTAATGTTTTATTTTTTTTACTTTATTATTTTAGTTATTTGCACTGGTTTGTTTCCCAGCTGAAGATTTTTGAACTTATTGTTATTTGTAATGTACACTTTACAACCATAATATATGATTCAGAGTAAAAAGTACAGATAATATTAATGTAAGCCTCTGCCTCTAAGAGGCACTTAAGAGGACTAGGACCATATGTATGACCTGAGAAAAAACTGCAAAACAAATTTCTCAGAAATTCTAGCAAAGAGGAATACACTCAAAGGCAGCAGAAGCATGGCTTTGACTAGCCAAAAAAAAAATTAGAATTCTAAGTGCATGTTTTCTGTCGTATTTTGTTTTTTCTTCTCTTTTAGTTTCTTTCCTTCATTTTGTTCCATAGATATTGTTCGTGCACTTATCCTGCTATCCTTTCTCACTTCCTTTGCCTTTTCTTCCCATTTTCTTTATATTTTACTCCACTAACATCTTCTATTCACCTAATATGATGTTTTGTGTTCATTCTTTGTATGTCCTACCCCTTTTCCACTCATCATATTTCTCATTTGTTCATATTTCTCATTCCTATAAGCTCCTGCAGTAAGAAATCTCTTGTCTGAATCTCAAGCACCACCTCAGTAAGCAAGAAAAACAAACGTATCATAGTAAAGGTGGAAAATATGTTTAATCRGATTGCTTTCTAAACCTTATTCTGGTGTTAACTGAAACATTTAACTTGRAATTATATATGTATATATATTTGCTTGTGTGTGGAAATTTCATGTAAAATATGAAAGTGTTGGCATTTGTTTTTGAAAAATTCACCCTTACTTATTTTMACTCATACTTTTAAAACATATTTCACTGCATATGTGCCTCTCAGATATGGATATTGGCAGAACAGGGGTCTTAAATTTAGAATTACTAGTACACAGACAAACCTTTACTATGATATGTTTGTTTTTCCTGCTTACTGAGGTGGTGCTTGAGATTCAGACAAGAGATTTCTTACTGCAGGAGCTTATAGGAATGAGAAATTTYGATATATGAAATTTATCTCAGGAGAAAATATTCTCATAGTGTCAGAGAGGACATAGAAGAAGAAACTGACAAAAGTGGAAGAAAATGTCACTGGATTTGGTTGTGTACTTGCCCAAAGTAGATATGTATATCTATAACTACACACACACACACACACATATATAGATATATATAGATATGTATATATCTATACACACACACACATATATATAGATACACGTAATATATATATCTATATATATGTGTGTGTATATATAGTTATAGATATACATATCTACAAAATAAGGAAATAAAATAACACCAAAATGGTGACATTGTAGGATCTATCCTACTGTGGCTGTATAGCATACTGCTCCATATATTTCTGCAGAGATTGCTGCAAAAGGAAATTTCTCTTAAATTCCCTTTCTCTTAARAAAATGAGTAATTTTTGTCTGATATCTATTTTTTTTTCAGATGAGAAATAATAGGAAAAAAAAAAGAAGTATGCTTGCGTACAGTTAAATTCATGAGAAAAAATCAAGGGAAAGGAAATAATAGTTTTCAGTTTGTTCCTGGCTATGCTATGATTCAGACTCTCTCTCTGGGGAGCTATGTGGCCTGTGGAGACAATAGGGGTCTGGATAGTCATGGATTAATTTTTTGGAATCACTTTGTTTCCTCAGAAGATTTCAGTAATTTCAAATTAGAATTTTATGAAAGAAAAGTGCTCCTCTGAAAAAAAAACTCATCCAATGCCAGAAAGCATCTATATAAGATATTTGTCATTAGMTAGTCAAACTCAATATTTTAAATTAAAAACCAACTGTGTATATTAAATAATATTTGTCAACAATTCCAGGAAAAAATAGTATTGCGCCATAAAAATTTTTAAAGACATCTTCAAGAGCTAGACCTTAGTGTTTTTTAACGGATTGTTGAAGAAACGTTACATTTTTCTCCTTGTTAAATTCATGTGTGATGAATACGTGAATAAACATCCAGGTTTATTCAACTCCTTTGCTTTGTATGAATACTTTAGAGAGTGACCTTTGCAAACAGTGGCTCAGAATATGAATGAATACTGACTTTCAAAGCTTTTGACAAAGTTAGCACATATAGAGAATATGCTGCTATGAAATTAACAGTTCTGCCAGATGGTTTGTACCTGCAAGCTCTGCAATAATTACAATAACCTCATCATATTCCTAGTCTTTCATCACCTTGAATATTTTTACTGCAGTTGTGAAGACATCTTTAAATATTTCACCTCAAAGAGTGAAACTTTCATTTGGGTGAGAAATTCCATCATAAAACTGCAAATTAAGAAAATGAATAATCTCGTATTAATTATAAGTTGTTTAAAGTTCCTTATCACCAGTTATTCCCTGCTAGGGAGACTTGTAATGTGCATAATGGCTCARGAGAAATTTTGAGATGCCCTGCATATGACACTTTCATAAAGCATGCTGTACATTAGGACTTTTGGAAGCTATTCATTCTCTCATAATAGTTGTCAAAAAAAAAAAAATCAAAGTAAAAAGAGAAAAAAAAATCCACTATTTGTGACCAAAACAAAGAAAAATATGTGCCTGAAAGAGAGTATGTCTGCATAGTCAGGTGGTGCAGTGCAGTAAGAGTTTATTCGTAGGGTGAAACACTGGGTGCTGAGGACCAGTGTTCATCCGAGGTATATTTCTGGGGTCTTGTTTTGGTTAGCTCCATAACAGTGCTGTGGAATGAGTGCCCCTGCTGGGCTGCACTGTGTTGAAATGTGCTCCTCAAGTATATCTTCCAGACAGTTTCACCCAAAAGGAATCCAGTTCAGCGCTCTAAGACAGCTCCACAATTTAAATTAACACAGTAGGTTAGGAAACACAGTAGGGGAAAGGATAAAAGGATAAAAAAGGATAAATTAACACAGTAGGGGAAAGGATAGAAAAGTCTCTTCAGAAGCATGGTAAAATGATGCTACAGAGACACTCTGAGATGGTGCACCCACAGAGCTACCCAGAGAAAGCAAACATGTGATGGATGCTTGACATTGCATACTAATTCACTGCATCACTAGGATTCTTCTGAAAGCGGTGATCCTGTTCTTGATCCTGCCACTGAACACTGGTCTACCTCTCATATTGCATCTAGAAATTGTGCAGCTACAGTGTGAATTTGTGACCTGCAGTGGAAACAGTTGTTCATCTGATGAGGGGAGAGGTTCATTTTATATCAGTGAGTTGATGCAGCCTAGACCACATAACTGCTTGATCTGAAATGAAAGAAGAGTGAAACTGTGTAAAGAGCAGCCCACTGTAATGCCAGTGAAATCACACCCTCCAGGCTTGTCTATATTTTTGGACCATGGAGCTCTCTGTTCTGGAACAGATGTTCTAATCAATTCTGAGGAAGTCACTTATTTTCTTTGTGCCTCATTTCATTATTTATCAAATGAGTAAAATTCTTTTCTGTATAGAGAAGTTATAGGATAAATAAATTAAAGACTCCAAAGTACTCAYACGCTGCTTTGATGAGGTGATATCAGAGTTATAGGTAGACATGGAGCTGCAAATGAAAGAACAAAAGAGGACATGACATATAGGCAATATAATACATAATAATATATAATATGTATTCTGTAATATATAGCATGCATACTATATACACATATGTATATGTGTGTGTATACAACATGAAAAGATAAAAAGAAGAAATCCTAGAAAGATTTCTGCTCCTAGATCTGCTTCACAATTTTAAAATTTTCAGAGTAACAYTTTCTTCTCTTTTTCTGTGTTAAAGACCTAGATATACAACTTGTGACATTGAAAAATAGTATTCTTATCTCTTTCTTATGTCAGCAAGACTTATTTCATTGACCAGAGCTCTAGAGGGCAAATAGTGATATTCACTGTATTCAGAAYGCTGCCAGGGTAAAAAATAGAAAGGCTACAGAAAATATTTTTGTTTTAATTTGTTTCGTTTCCAGAGCTCTTAGTTCTTGATTGTTGAACATGCAGAAAAAAAAATTATCAAGGAGAAATTTGATTGTACGTGGATTATATCCTTTAAAATATCAGTACATCAAATGCACTCTTTCAGTGAATGTGGCTTGCCAGGCAGCTGCCAAGTTGTTTAAAGTCATGCTAACAACTTGTCAACTAACAAGTAGAATTGTTGCCTTCTGGTATAGAATATTTTGTCTCACTCCCACCTGAATTCACTCTACATCACATRATATCAGCCTAGCTGTAATCTGATAGATAGTTAAGTAATATCCATTGTATTGATTTGATTTAATACATCAGTTTCAACGCCATATCAAAAAAGTTCAAGTCAACCCATCCTAACTGCCAAATTTGGGGAGCCATGGCTTTACACTTCTTAAATGGCATAAACCTGTAGAAGTTCTTTTCATTGTATAACCCTGGAAATTGGGTCTGTCTAACCAGCTTGCAGGTACGGCCACAGGGGAGACATATGGTAATACAAACGACAATATTAGAGATAATGTATTATAAGAGAGAGGAACTTCTCAGAGGATTCTCATGGCATTTTATGTTTCCTGTGGTACTTACATTTCAGAGTGCTGCTGAACTCTCCATTGCTGGCAGAGGTAAACAGGAAAGGTTGAGAATTTGCTATGACTCTGGATAAAAATCAGTTGAAAAGAATCATATGACCAGTTAAATGTCTGCCATCTATTAACACTGGGAAGATCGCTGCAAAAGGACCTGCTGCTCTACGGGGTGCAGGTCTCATGAAAAACTAGCTATGACCTTCCTCCATATCAATGTTATAGGACTCTATGCATATGGCAGGCATAACCTCTCATCACATCCTTCAAAGAAAACAAGTCTGAGCATATGCTCAAGTTCCTTTTTGAAGAAGCAAATAAAACAGAATCTGCCTCTTCCCCCCCCATGCTATAAAATCCTTTATACAAAACACRATAAAATATTTTACAGGAAGAGAGACAGGATAAAGAGCAACCGTTGTATAGGACTAGCAGCAGTTACTCTCATAGCTGAGAGCTAGGGGAAAATGTCACACTGTATGGTGACACAGTAAAGCAAAAGAACAAATACACTGAAATTCTAAAGCGCTRAGATGCAAGGGCTCATCTTCAGCTTGAAGTGAATACAGCATGGAGYAGAGGGATGATACAGCTGTAGGATAAAGTGAAAAGGGAGGGTTATGGGGTGAAACATGAAGAGAGGAACTCACTCAGTAGGAGGAAGAGTTCTGGAGTGTGGGGCAGTGTAAGTAAAAGATGTCCCCTCTCTCCTCAGAGAAAAGGCAATACTGAAAAAGCACTCAGAGCTAGTTCTRTGCAAGGGCTAAATCCTGATTTCATTTACTCTTTATGTGAATCTGCTGAGTTCGATTTTTGTCTTTGATTGCTATTATATAGGTATAATAGCTTGGCATTCCTCTGGTGTAAGCGTCCAGGTGCCTCTTGATGTAACTTAGAACATTTATTTGATCTGTATTACTTTAAACTTAAGCTGTTTCAACTGGACACATGTATCACTGCCCATTTTTACTCTCTGAGTGGATGGATATCAAGCTGATTCAGACTTCTAATGTTAGTATCTGTAACTATAATTTAGAAACTCACATTCTGAAAGTGAACTGTTTCTGTAGCTACACTCTTGGAGGAGGAGGAGGGAAGAGGGGAAATAAAAAAAAMCCCACAAACTCCTAAAGAATTATTTTATTTTACCAAAAAAAGACATCCTAAGAAAATTTAGKAAGTCAGATGAATACCCAGACTTTTTAAAAAAGTTTCTAAATATATATTGTCATTCTGCATTTGTTTACAAGATGAATCTAATACCAGAAAATTGATATCTCTACTATTGATTAGGCTCAGAGAGCCATTTTACCTTTCTGTCTGCAAATCCAAGTTACAAAGCAAGATATCAAGTAGCAGTTGATCAAGTGACTTTTTCCATAAAATTACCTGCAGTGGTTCCTATGTCTACATTAATGAGCTATTTATGTGAGATTTTTGCCTAAAAGAACTAAAAACACTAGGAAGTGCTTATAAGATTACTGCCATCTTTCAAATATGTCAGCACCATCAAATGCAGACGTGAGTGCCAATTTTGTGTATCTGAAGTAGCTTTCAGGTGGCTCGCTCTGTAAGTGAAATAGGCTGCACTGGTCTCAGATCAATTATCAATATTATCCTGGGACATTAGTGAATTTAGATGCCTGAATTGACCTTCATGCTATAGCAGTGACAACATTTGAGCTCACTGTGTTAGAAAGACAGCTGCTGTTTGTCTCTGTAAGCTGCTTGTTCCGCTGAAGTGTAACCTTAGGATCAAAGTACAGATGTGCAGAAAACGACAAAGAGGTGAACACGCTCACTCTTAAATCCAGGGCAAGAAACAGGAGCAGATCTTGATCTAGAGAGTGCTCAGCAGGTTCTCTGAAATTTCAAGGGTCTGGATTAAAGATTTTTGTTTCTAAAATATATCACAGCAAAGTTCTTTTATGACTGAAAATATTTCTCCAAATACTTTTTTTGCAATACACTTAGGTACTTATACTGATTCCAGTAAACATTTGGATCAAGATTTTTGTGGATTTTAAAGAATAAATTATACCTTTTCCTGAAAGTTAATGACATCTAYTTCTATATAACTTAGGAGCTGTGGAAAAACTTGACATCTCTTTATTTTACCATATTATTTTGGTGCAATTATCATTGTTTAAAAGGATTATTCAATAGTTAAAATAATCTCATAATTGGCATTGAATACAGTTATGATTCTTCTAGTTATGCAAGATAAGTCCCAACTTCTATCCATCCAGAATTTTATATAGTCCCAACGGGCAATATCATTTATTTCTGTGTGAAAATAAAAACCATTATCAAATTTCACATTCTTTCTGCTATTATACTCTGCAGCAATAATTAGTGATGKTCATTGAGAGATGGGTGAGATATAGGAAATAAAAAAGGAGGAGTTTCTGTTTTATAAAGAGTTTCAATATTTTCTAAACTTAGTTTCATTGTAATTCAAAGTGAAGAACAGAAATGTTTAAACTCTCCATGTAAAGGCTTGGGGCCTCTGTTCTTGTGGTTTCTACACTGAAATTGCTGAATTCTCTGGGCGTTTGCTGTTCTTCTAGGGAACAGCTCTGAATCTGAAAGTCCAGCAATCCAACCTAACAAAGAACTACAGTGATAAGAACTTTTATCTTTAGAGGAGAAACTAAGTTGCAGATGCTAGTTCTGAATTTAAATCTGAGACCTGTGATTATTTTTCTTTTTTTCTAATATTTTGAGACCAGTTTTTAAGAAAAGTCTTCCCCCTACACCCTAGCCCATTCATAACTCTTTCCCATACCTACAGTAAACGATATCATTGTTCCAGCAGAATAAAAACTTTGTGATAAACCATGACTGAAGAGAAAGAAGTTACCCTGCATGTTTGTAAGTCAGCACCATAGAAAGTTTTCAGTATCATAGAAAATAATGAATCAAATTGAATTATTGTGAGCAAAATGGGATGAAAAAGACAGCAATCCATCAATCCAGTGGATCTGCACAACCTATTCTAAGTCTGAGGAAAGGTCAAGTTTTGCCTGAGCATAAACTTCAGAYGTTGGCCTATTATCATGACTTCAAAATCTCTCTAATCTCTAGAACTGACTACAAGCTTTATTTCATAATTATAATAATTTTCATAATAAGGTATTGTTTACAGTAAAATAACTAGATGMTAGTATAGAAAAACTGTCTCGAAATGTGAGCATACTAAAATATGGCATTACTTGTGCTAAGATGACTTTCAGGAGTTATATATTTTATAGACTTCCAGAGTTTTGTTGACAGAATGAAGGTGTAGGTATTCATATTTATTGAGAAAACGTTATTTCAGTATAAGCAGGTAATCTCTATTCTGAACTTGACTTTATTTACTTGGATGGGGAGACAGTGGTGACATTTTYTGACACAAAATTCAAGGGTAGAAAAAAAAAAGGAACGAGCATTTAAGGGCTTTCTTCAGCACTCTGATAAAAGTCTGATTAGCCTATGACAAGAGCATTTTTTCCCCTGTATCATGAACTTGCTTTGATGGATACTATTCTGTGACAAAAACTATTTGGTTCAGTATGATATGTGGATTTATATCCTCCTTAAAATATGCCCTTTTGTCCTTTGATATTATTTATTTATCACAGTAGTAACCCTCCATTTCATTTTTAATAAAATACTATTTCCTTAAAAGTGAGACCGATGAAATTATTTATTGCAAGTTATGTACCTTGGTAATCCTTGTTTTTCCTTTGTGAACTCATTTATAAACTGATTTCAATACGATGATTAACCTTCTGCAGATGCAGAGAGCTATCCAGATGAATTATCTCACTGGCTGCAATAGGGCTTCCCATGAATGTAAGTGTTCACAAATGTGAACGGGAAATGCACAAACCAACCTTGTGACTATTTATTTGTCAGCTAGTTTATGTAAATGGAATTTCTGTATAGATCTCTAGCAAAAATAGCCCCTTTATTGTTTGCCATCCGTGATATGCTGTTGTCACCATGACTGCATTTTAAATTGTAAATGCATTATAGGGGGGTTTAAAATGTGCATGAACCTTTGTGTCTGTGAGATAGTAACAGAAATCAACATGAAATCTTTGCTGTAACACATAAAATGTGCATGGAAAAGAAATATTAACATTTTTTCTATTGGTTTTAGCACAAAGTGACTCACAAGCACGATAATGTGAGCCACATTTTTTCTTTATTTATGCCACTGTAAAACTGAAATAGCTTAGTTGACTCTAATGAAAAATTAAAACTATAATTTGGAATGAATGTGGGATAACCATGGATAACCATGTTCTATATTAGAACTTCATAGATATTTGCCTTTTCTCCAGGTTACCTTTAAAACTTGAGAAATTAGATGAATACTAACGTTCTGCTACCAGTTTAAAATATGCAGACTCCCATGACAATGCTGCAGTTAGTTGAAGCTTCCACTTTAATGCACCCTCAAGCTCTTTTCACCTCATCAGAATGGGTGCTAAAATAGAACTGCTGAACAGAATGACTGCAACTGAATACTTTAGAATTTAGGTTAGTCTTTAAAGAACAAATTAGTTTCTACCACTGACTGCTTTTATATATTTTACCTGTCATGCTACACCATTCTAGCTTCCTTATTTGTTACAGAAGTTCCTATTCTAACATATTATGGAAGTAGAATAATCAGGTATAATATAAAAATTGGGTCTCCAGAATTTCCTGTATCCTGTTTACTTCCTGTGAATACTCTGCTTTTTCCCTCCAACCTTAGCATGCACTAAAATCTATTCTGGAATTTAGACAAGAGGAGAAAAAATTCTAACAAAGAATATAAGAAAAACCCATAAGGCAAAATTTACACTTTTTGAATCCCAGCAATTACCCCCAGAGAGACTGAATATTGTTAAGTAGGTTTCTAGTGTCCTAAATAATGAAAACCTGCTTGTAGTTTATTTTAGCCCATGAGAAAATAATACTAAGCAAAGAACATGYT
The DNA here is from genome assembly GCF_003343005.1 of Rhea americana. Classification (NCBI taxonomy): domain Eukaryota; kingdom Metazoa; phylum Chordata; class Aves; order Rheiformes; family Rheidae; genus Rhea; species Rhea americana. The sequence continues at coordinate 4,196,095 of NW_028186535.1, forward strand.
TTCTCTTAAGCAAGTTTTACATGCATTTACATACATCACTGTATGACTTCGGACAACATTGATATTTATATTGTGCACAGTAATTGATTTACTAAAGTATAATTATAAGAAATTTACAATTTAAATTTTTCATATGCATTTATTGGTCAACTAAATTAGCCAATAATTAATCTATTAGGCAATTTTCTTCCCTTAAAATCAAATATTTCAGCCTATCATCATAACAAATAATTAATGGTTATTGGGTATACATATACATATATATAWGAACATATGCATATAYGCCTAGTCAAGGTAGATTTACCTTTAGAATAACAGGTTTTCTGCTTAAATAATAGAAAAGGCCCGTAAAAAATCTTATTCCTACTTTAAAACTTCAAAATTCACAGATAAGATTCAAAGATAGGATTACTTTTGGCTACCTGTAAAATACTTTCTTGTTATATTGATTCACTCTTTCACTATTAAAATAAGCCATTTACCAATAATGAAAAGTTCCAGTCTTCAACTGTGTGAATGTTAGACTCGCAGAATAATACAATCATAGAATATTTCAGAYGCAACCGATACTACTAGTATATGATACTAATCACAACTTCTGCTCACACTCTTCAAATCTAGCAGTTAAACACAGCGGGAATGACTCTAAGATCTGACTGATAACCTTCCTTTTCTTTGTAAAGTATCAAAATGAATAGCAGATAACAATGTTATTGTAAATGATGGACATTTAAAGTGTTTGGATAAATCCTAATGTCAGAATAATTATTCAGAGCAGATGCCACTTCAGCCAGTAATTTCCTTACCAAAAATAAAGGAAGAAAGGAAAGGTTAACATTATGTTTTAAAAATTAATGCCTTTGCTTAAGGAAATGAGTTGTTTTGAATGTTTTTCATTAAAGCATTATGTGGCACAGCACCAGTCAATCACATCTGAAGAATAAGACGTGACGGTCCATGTGTTCCAGGAAGTCCTTCAGCCACATTCCCTCAGGCACATGCAGTACAGCCAAATGCTCGTTGTGCATGGCCTGGAGTGTCTGCCTGTGATTAAAATATGATCTAAACTGATGAGGATGTTTTCTAATAGGAAGAAAAGACACAAATGCTATGAAACACTGTGATGCCTCTGCTCCAAAAAGCCCAACGCCAGAGACCCCACTTCCATAAAACTATTTCTCCAACTTAACATTTTGGACTGATTAATTAGTAATAATTGTAACATACATAATATAAAGAGTATTCACTTTTATAGATGGCTTGTATATGCGCTATGCTTTGTGTAACACAATGGCTGGAAGAATAACTGGGCTGTGACTGCTGGATTCGTTTGCCACTGAATGTTATGTCAGGACAGTATGAATAAAAGAAGCAAAAAGGTTGGATATGACATAGAAGAAAGTACAGTGCAATCAGAAGACTGCAATGACTAGAAAAAGTTCCATTTTTTAAGATTCTACGTGAGAGGAAAGATGTTAAGCAATTTACATAGATAAGCAGTGTAATGTATTCTTAGATCTTTGTATTATGTTTCATTTTTTATGTAAAACACTTTGGAATTAATTCAAAGTGCTCACAGTGTGTGCTTTATCTGCTAGGAAAATTTGGAAGTATTTATCCATTTTGTTTAACTAGTTTTCTATCTTGAAAAAGTTCTGTTAGATATCTCTTTGTAGCTTTATTTTTAACATATCTTTGATTTAGCCTGGAGCTAGGAGAAATTTAATTATCCCTCTTTCTTTCCTTCTAAATTTCTAATAATAAAATAAACTTAATGATTAAGGCCACAGAAGAGTTGCTGAAACTCATAGCCAGCTCTATCCTATCTAAATTAGAGAATGTATGCTTTATATAGCTCTCATCATTGCAATGGACGAACACTCCTGCATTTCTGATTTTAGTAATATAATTAGGAAATTATGTTCCCTATACACAGTAGAGAACAGAGCGAGAAAGATGACAGAAGACATAGGATCGTACGTAAGATGCAATGCATAAGTCATATAACTACACAGAAAGTGGGCATATTAGTGCTAGCACGAGAAACCTGCTCTCAGAGCAAAATTCTGATCGCATGTCTGAGCTCCCCCCGTAACGCTGGGAGAGGGTTGAGCACATCAGTCATCACGGTGAGCATGGAATTGCCCTAGGTAGAAATGCAAAGAGCTTCTGTAGTATCTCAGCTTCTCCAGAACCTCAGAAACTAATTCTGGATTTCAGAGAGACCCCCTCCCTTTCCACTGCCCCTAACACTGCAGAGAGTGGCTGCCTATGTTTTCCTTTACGTGGGAATAGAAGTCATTTATTTGTATTAATACTTGGCTGGCAAACTGTCTCAGGAGAATGGCTCTCTTGCTCTGCCTGTTGAAATGTCACTTGGTGGGCGAGTGTTTGTGATTTTGGGGCCTAGGCAGAGGATATGGAAAAAGAAACATAAACCTGTGAAATAGTAATTCAGGTATTTGGGTTAGAATGAGTACAAATTCTAATTTGTATTCTCAAAGGTGTAGAGAGGTAAACCATAGGTAGCAGCACATACACTTACAGAAAACTAAAACGTGAAYGCCTTTTTGGGTTTGCTGTTGTTTTCCATCGTATCTCAAGCACATCGGTGCCATAATTTCCCTAATTGATAGATATGTATGAACTATAGGAGCAATGAAATATATAAAGAAATGGTTAAGTACTGGCATTAAGAAACGATTTCTTATAGCATAAGGCAAAAGCAAACTTCTTCAGCCAATCCACCAGCCTTTGAAGAGGAAGTGGACTATGTTGTTTCTYTCCATCTTACCTGGAGATAGTACCATAATTCACGTCATCGGTTTTCAGGTTATAATTGCTTGTAAGGTTTCTGCGTAGTAGAACAGAGTGCTGCCASTAGCCCATGCAGTCACATGAGGCTAGCTGAAAAAATTCTCAGTTTTGTAAGCATCCTCTGTTCCCTCCTCACAGAGTCTGGGGAACACTAAGCTGCAGAAAAATGAAATTAAAATTGTCAAGGAGAATCAAACTCTGTATTTACTTTACATTTTTCTACTGCTATATAGTTTCTTAAGATCAGCTACATATTGCTATATTAACATGATTTAATTCTTAATATGAAATATAGCATTTAAAACTGCCCATGGAGTTTGTAGCAATGCCTTTTTTTCATAGTATACTTATTCTCAGATGTCCTTCTAATATATTTAGATTTCTTTGCTTATATAATCTGAGACATACCTTAAAGGTTGAACCAYAGAATTCAGGAGAATATGATATTTCAAAACACAAAAATAATTCTTCCTACATAWTTCTGGGCTGATTTAACTAATCCAAAAAGATCATTAATTCCTATTGTAAATTCAGTTTTCATTGGATAAATATGGAAATACAAACTACAAGTCCTACTGAGTAGTTTTAAGTTATGTATTAAGTATGTGTATAATAGAGGTATGTTGAATAGCTACTGACTTTGGTAAAATTTCTGTAGTTATTACATAAGAACCAACTTTTCAAGACAGCTTCCTTGATGTATCATCATGAAAGATTTTCAACTTGAAGCATACGCCCTTGCTGTATCCTAATGATAATTTTACATTACAAACAACTTACTTGAAAGATTCAGCATATTACAATGCATTTTTTAACAGTGTAACCTTTATTCAGATTTTCACAAAATCACCTTTTCAATAAGAAAGTCAATGTTAACTGGTAATAGTAGTACTAATTAGACACATTTTTAATAAACTTAAGTTTGCATACTGACATTAACTGACATGTTGATAATCTTAAACTCACAATGTAATCCAGACTCGAAGAAAGTTGAATGCAAAAGCCGTAATGAAGCCCTGAAGTACCGTTCTTTTTTTTTTTTTTTTTTTTTTTTTTTTGGGGGGGGGGGGGGGGGGTGTTGGTGGTTTTTTTTTTTTTTTTTTTTTTTTTTTTCTTGGAGTTAAGGGAGTGGGGAGGTAGAGGGGTTGTATTTTGTTTTTTTTTTTTTTTTTTTTTGGGGGGTGGGGGAGTGGGGAGGTAGAGGGGTTGTATTTTGTTTTGTTTTGTTTTTTGTTTTTTCCTAGCATAAGTGAGATTATGTATTAAACTATGATCAATAAGCAACTTCTTTACAAATAAGTAATGGAAAACAACTGTTGTTGGATGTCAGGAAGATTTTATTTTATCAAACTTATTTCAGACCAACAGGAGCCAAAAAGGGCTATATATTTAATCAGAAAATGTTACAGATGAGCAAATTAAACAGTGCAGCATGAATGCTAGTCGTGATTTTTAAGCAATTTTTATCTCCAAAAGCCTTTGACTGGGACAGTTATTTACAGCAAGAGTTGSTGAAGGCCAAAGACTTAGTACAGTTTACGGCAACAAAACAGAAAGTTTTTAAATTTTGTTAAAAGGAATTATATCATGTTATATACAGGAGAATTGGACTGTCTGATGAGCTACGGAGTCTCTGAGCACAGGAAAAWAAACTTTAATATTTTAAATTAAATTCTAAACCTTCAAGGCTTGGTGGGAACAAAGAGAGAAGTTCTGAATATCTTTTAACAAGTTTGGAAGGAAGCTTCTAGCTATTGAAACAAAGCTTTTAATAGCTTTAAAAGATGTTCTTAATTTTTGCCATGTAAGCTTCTGTATGCATTTCCAAGACTTCTCCTCTAAATATTCTATTCTAATAGCTTTGTTGTTTTCAGAAAGACAAACTAGGTCAAACAATTGTCAGAAAAATTTTTGTACTACAAACCACAAAGATCACTGCATTGCTTTAATTATGCAAATAATCAGAAGTTAAAGAAATTAGTATTGATAACATTTTTAGCAATCTCAGCATAAAGCATATTCTCTCAGGCTTGTAAAGTAAAATATATCTGTTCTGACCTTTTTTGTTCCTCGTGTACTATCGACAGTRGTTTCTGGTTCACTTTTACCATAGAGCAATCAAAAACATGCTTAAATGAAAAAAAAATCTATAAAAGCCCCACTCCTCAAAACAAACAAACAAACAAACAAGTAATTCAAATTTTGGTTTTTTATTAATTATTTTTTCTGCTTTATTAAAAGGGGTTTTAAGATAGCCTTTGTGCTCACTAACTAGTACAATCATTATACTTTATTGGTGGAGATCTTAGCCTTTTCTTTTTTCTTTTTTTTTTAATTGAATATTCATGTAAAGTGAAGTGTTGGATATAATGCTCAAGGACTCTTTAACCTGATATTGTATAYATGAACACATAGTACAAGTATTAGCTCCTGGAGTTTAGACTCAGAATTTATGGAAGATGCATATGTAGTTTCCAGGGTTCAGTATCACTTATCATAAAAAGTCTAAATGCATCATATTTTTGGAATGTTTGACCTCTGATCACAGTAGTAAAGATGTAACTCATTGTTATCATACAACTGATTAATACAGCTGTAACTGTGAGGATAATGAAAACCAGTGTTTGTAAAGAGCAGCTATTTGACCTTTTAACATTTCAAGGTAGTAGCTGATGTTTAGGAATATTGTCATTGTTGCAGAGTCTTTGAATGGTTTTGATATAGAGATATATATTCTGCACATTTCCAGTGTCCCACAACAGTGAGACTGATTTTTTATTCCTTCTTTGCCAGCTGCTGTTGACAGTTTCAACAGCTCTTCAGAAGTAGCATCTGAGCCTGTGAATATTGACCCCTGGAACAAAAGCTATTTCCCTTTATAACTGGAATATGTCATAGAAATAAGAACAGGAAATAAAGGTCAATCTATCAGCAGTCATCAAATACATCACACATTTRTTTTGATTTCATTATTTTAAGGGATGCGTTTTCATTCTGTATTTATACTGAGTCGCAATTTCAGAGACAGCCCTCAGAGAGCTGCAAAAGGAAACAGCATCCTTTCTCATTGTCTCCTTCTTGTGCAGGTTATTCAACTGCAATACTTTCAGAAAGTACCTAAAAATATGGTTTCTACAGTTTTTCTGGGAATTTGTCAACAGGATCTTTCCAAGATAGACTTTCCAAATGAGATCTCAACTTTTTTAGAGGAAAAACCATTTTTTTAGAGGAACTTAGCTCTTTACATTATCAAAAACTTTGTTGGAAAACAAATTCATCACAGTAAAATCCTATGGAATTATATTTGTATTTGGTCTTGGTAATAGATGGCTGATATTCTGTATTATTACTCATTTTAGAGAGCTGTGAAAGAGTTAAAAATATATATCTTTGTTCTTGGCTCTATCTTGTCAGGCCTTTTTAAAGACAAACTAGTCAAAAATCACCTTTTATACTACAAACTGCTAGCTCAGCTGAATTTTACTACGAGCTGCATACGTCCAACAAAAGAAGAAAACATTCAATACATTTCAAAATCAGTCTCTGAGAATGTATGCTTAAGTTCTTAATGCACTTCTGTAAAAATCAGTGTTTTTCTCTTTCATTTCAGAAAGATTCTCTCTTCAGCAGAGGTAAATTATGCACTAGCAATTTCAGCATAATCAAAAGGATTCTTAAGAAAGAAAAGAAACCCCTTCTAAACTGTCATTGTTACTGACAATGGGGTACTCCGACTGCAAAAGTTAGATTGCAATAGTTTAAAATGATCACGAGCTCTTTTCCAAAAGTACACCAGAAATAAAGAAAGGGACAAGCAAGTTTGAATGCAGGTTTTGAATAACCTAAAGAATGGTAGCGTTCATATGCAAAATTAAGGCTTGAACTTATGGAAAATGGAATTGGTTACAAAATTCACATCTGACTTTAGATGACATATTTCAGGGACATTTAGATTTAGATTCTTCTAAAGTTTAATCTTGGAATCAGATTGACAGTGCTAAGAGGGATATAAACTGATAATTTAGCTACCTCGTAAAAGGGTCTTTCAAAGAAAACTGAAGTGTAACAGGAATCACTAAGAATACTTTCAAATTATTGCTAGTCTGCTTGCATTCGTATAGTACTGTAAACATATTATTGAAGTTCAAAGATTTGTTTGATCYATGCTAAACACTTTCATATCCAACAGAATTTCATTTAGTGTGTTATAAGTATGTGATATAAGAAATCTGATGCCTATTTACGTATAAAAATTGTTAGGGTRTAACAACTTCTTTTGCTTCTGTTTGTCCTGATGACATTCAGGCACTTATACTTTTATGAGTTCTGTCCGCAGTCCCTATGGGGCACTTTTAGTTTGCAAATACTGTTCTCATAAACAGGGAAAGGGGAGWTTGGTGAGATCTGTACTCTTTCTTTTTCAGTGAACATGATTCTTCAAAAATATTTCAATTTGTCATTGTTTGAAATTAGTTTATATTATTTTTACCTAGAAAATCAAACAAAATAAGTATTGTGTGAACCTACCATGCATTAAATACCAAAATGAAGGACGAAAATTAATTAACTTTTATTCTACTTTCCAAATTTCATTTGCTTATTTTAATCCAGAGCTTCAGACACCAAGATATAGAAAATTTTCTTTTAGTTATCATCTGTACTACTCTAAAATATTAATTTCCGTAGGAAGAAATGTTAAGTCATTTCTGAAAGAAAGAAAAAAAAAATCTTATTTTCTGATAAAAGGCTAACTTATGAAGGGGTAGGTCAGTGGGTTATAGTATCATTACAGGACTTCAAACTCATTATTTCAGTGTCAGTGATACTTCTTGTTTTGAACCTAATTCAATATTTTATTTCTTGTTTTGAACCTGACTCAATATTTTCCCCCCCTTTCAAGTGTTTCAGTGACTGTGGAATCTCTGAGCAGTTTTAGAGCTTCCTTTTCATATCTGTACATCTACTAATGTTAAAAATCTCCATGTTTTTTCAATGTATTTTTCTTCTATTCAAGGAGAAATTCAGAGCAAATAACAGAACTAGCTTAATATTTGATCCTCTACCTTTCTTTAAGCGGTCAATAAAGACAAGTGGAGCTAATTACCTAAAGCGCAACCGAGATTCCAGTAAATGAAAAAGTGAATTCCTACATTCATGGTCCTGAATTGGTAAATGTAATGTACATTAGCTTTTTCTTATCATGAGAAAAGATATGATATAGCAAGTTGCAGTGATCTTTCTTGCTCAGATCAATTTTTTGTTATTTTTTTTTCCTAATTACAATCTTAATCCAGAACCAACTTTTCACTTTTCCATTTTTTTAAACATTTTTTTTTTTTTGGTAGGAATAATAGAACATTTGCTACTTACATGTCTGAAATACTATGAATATTCAAATATAATACAGAAAACAGGGAATGAATTTTTGTATGTGTATAATTAATGCTGACGTTATAGCTCCTGTGGGCCACCAAAGAAAGTAGCACTGTCTAAATTTGTTATGTACTTATCACAGGAAGTGAACTTGGAGCTGAAGCTCTTGAAATTGAAATTGGGTTGCAGGTCTTAAAGTATCTTACTCTTGTATTAAGCATCATACAGTAAACAACTTGTAGGTGTTCTACACTCTGAACGTTATAAAATTATTATTATCTATATTTAGTCAAGAAATAAAAAGAACTAGATGTCGTAAACGGACATAGGAACARAAAACTGACTGGGACCATCTGGAGCAATGAGCCCACTCTGAAACAGTGAGCAATCATACCACAGATACCTTTTATAAAAAAAGAATATCAGAACATCTGTTCTATAAGAGTAGAGAAACTAGTCAAGACACAAGGTCAAAGGCAATAAAGGTGAAGATAAGTTGAAGCACAAGATCATTTAAAATAAAAGTTGTCAATGATCTAGGAAGAATTACTCTTGCACCTTTGAAAAAGAGCTATGTGTTATGAAGCCCTGGCAAAGAACAAGGAATAAAACATTATGGGCAAACTCAAGCTCTGGATTATCCTGAAAGTGAGAATTATAGTTTTTATTTTAGTGTTCATTTTTATCTGTCTTCATGACCACTCACTGATGTGATATAATGCCTAAGAAGTCTTATTTGATAGAGTCTCTTAATAACTACATGGTAGTTGCTCATTAACATGAGATGAGAATGCGATACTGGGTACTTGAAAGTATGGCTTAAAAGGTTAAACCCCAAAGGTAATTAGTGGTGGATTAATTTACTTTTGTTTTTGCTGTTGTCTTTTTTTTGTTTGCTTGTTTTTAACAATGAAAAAGTACTGTCAATAAAGTGAGGTTAATAGAGAAAGTATAACTAGTTCTGTTCAGAATTTTGATTATCTAGTATATTTTCTGGGACTAGAAAAGATATTAAGAAACCTAAAAATGACATTGGAGTATTTTACAGCCCAGTTGTGAATGTCTTGTTCATAGATATGTGAACAATGAATCACCTACCACACTAGTCTGAAAAAAAAAACAAACAGACAAACAAACAAACAAACAAAAAAACATTTCAGTGCTCATCTGTGGACTGATGTTACTATTACAAGTAGTTTCAAGCAAAATTTTAACTGTAACATAGCACTTTTATGGACCCAATTGAAGTACAATTTTTATATGATATATAGCTCAATTTTTGCAAAATGTTTGTCARATGAGATGTCAACCACAGCATGCTAGACAATGTTCAGAAGAGGTAATGTATCCTCATATTTCAAAATCCCCAAAAGAGAAAAATAAGAAGGACAAGAAAAAAATAAARTAATAGAAATGAAATTACACAATGAATTATTTTTCTTTGCATTATTCTCTATCTCCCTTCATTTTCACATCCTTTTATTTGTCCCTTGATTTTTTCTTCATCTTACTGTTGTATTTTTTATTGATAACTTACTATTATTGTGCCTGAGTCTTTGCAAGTTCTTTCTGAGGGCTGTTTCTCATAGAAAATAAAAGCTAGTTGTATTGCATTTCTTCTTCAATTTCTTTCATGTCTGGGCTTCCTTTAGAACATACCAATAGTGCTAGACTACCATTTCCATCTTCTCTGTCCGTTGTCCGACTGTTGTCTTCTTTCTATGACTACAGAGATTCAGAGGTATAAATTGATGTGTTGGCTCTTTAAAGATCTCTGGCTATGGATCAATTTTAAATTAAAACAATGAGTTCCATAATATTGCTTTCTACTGCAAAACGTTAAAAGCGTTTGAAGACTGAGCATGGCAAAATGTGACCCCACAGAGCAGGGGTCCACCACTACTACATGTCAAACAAGAATTCTTTGTTAATGTCACACAGTACCAAACCATTGTTGCAAAAGCTATCGTTAACACTGGAACTAGTTAGGAGAAAAAAAAAGTTAATGCTTGTGAGATTTCTGACTCAAGTTTTAAAARGAAAGTGAATAAAATAGTTAGGAAAACATGGTCACGAAAGTAAATWTTGATTAGAATGGTTAATTATAGAAAGCTGCATACCCAACAACTGTAGTCAAAGCTAGATAAAGTGACTTGTGGAATTTTACAGGAAAACCAAACTCTGGGAAGGTGAAGGTGGTATGCTTGATATAATAGATTCTTTTCTTATTCTCATAAATCTGCATGATGCATGTGAATTTACCGAATTTATCAAGTATTAAATTCAGAAGCTTTAGACTCCCGTCTTTAACCTGTGCCCGGTGTCTATTGTGATTGTGAATGTATGCAGTAACGTTTCAACACAGTTGAAAAGTTTTGCTTTAGTATTGCCTCTCACTAGCTGACCACATACTTTATTGAGAAGATAAATGTTGTTTTAAATACATACAGTATAAAGAGATTATAAGAACACGTTCTGATATATATTTAGTAAGTAGTGATATCAGTTCATTCTAAAGGGAAGGAATGAATCTCTCAGTTTGCTTGCAATCTTTTACATGTATTGAAGCCATATCAAAATGCCACATATACTCACCATATAAGCCGAACTGCTGTAGTAGAAAATTGTGCAGCTGATATCAATCACCAGAGAGTTTTTAAGTGGCAAAATATGCAGTAATGCATATTTTGATTGTTTAAGCCTAGATTTGTAGATATATTTTTGTCAGGAGGCATTTTTGGTTTTGCTTGTGCTTTTGTTTCCCGATTTCTACGCTGAATCTCTGTCACTCCCATCTCTGTTATCTCTGAAAAWATTCCTGGCATTTTTGAAATGTCTAGATAAGACAGATTCAGTATTTCTTTTAACATTCCTGATTTCTCTGTTTATTTTTTTCAGATTTGGCCCAGTATTCCCTAATTAATTCCTCATTAATTTCTCATGGCTTGCTTTTCTCTCCTCCTAATGTAAATGCTTAAACTGAGTACACATGCCTACTTCAACTGCTTACAAAATGACACAAGCTACATGCTTATGATTTTCTTAACTAGAATGATCTACCAGACCACAGTCACTAGATTTTATCTTATTATTACATTGTTCCAGATGGGAATGCAGTCATTTTGKTTTTTCCTTTAAAGCAGAATTTTGTAACTTTGTAGCACCTGCTACCATACAATGTCAATTATTTTAATGACTGCTGAAGGTTGTTATTCCTGAGCTATGCCATGAACACTCTTTTCCAGGGCTTGTTTTTTCCTGTTGTATGATGCCAGCTTCTGAGATCCCCCAAAGATTCACTTACAACAGCCTACCTCAGCAGCCACTCCTGGTATTTCTTCTTCACAATCTCTAAAGGCTTTTTAACAGTGCTTGAGACACCTACTAATTTCTACCACTTTGCTATCTTTAACCTAAGCTCTGTCATAGTCATAGTAGCTCTTACTGTGGTTGATTCCTCCTACCCTGCCACAGTGCTATGCTCTCTGACAGATCATCCTGCTAATATGCAAGTCTGGATGATTTAATTGCCAGTATTACTTTTTTGCATTGAACGAGATGGCTGGTGTTGGCAGAGATCTCTGTATCAATGGCAGCTTGAGGGAAATTTGGACCTTTCTTTACAGCAGGTGACAGATAGATTCCTGGAAACATAGTTTCTTGAAAAACTCTGGTCACTCAAAGTAAGATTCATAAAATTTAAGCACAGGCAGCAAAAACTGTTCCGTAATCTAAAAACATCTGTCCTCTGTGTAATAAATGGAAGTAGATAYCTTCTAATGAGGTGCTCTGAGATGCCCTTTAAGAGATGTCAACTTTTATTCTTTAGATATATAATGAGCCTAGGTAATTCGTTGAGGCTTCCAAATTAGATATCTAATGTGGCCTCAGCTGAAAAGAAAAATAGCATGTTTAAACACCCTCAATTTTATATTCATACAGATTTTTTTCTTTAAAAATACAGCAGGCTAATTTGGAGTGCTACCTAATTAACTACCTATGGGTCACTAGTATATATGTATTCTATAACAAACCATTTATCTCCCTACTAAAATTTATCTTAGTTCTTTTTTTCCATCTTCTCCAATATTCTTAATGATGCTTATTTCCATTTGAAAGGTTCCTTATATTCATTTCTGGGGGGCTATATTGTGTCTCATTTGCTTATGCTGTCTTGACCTAGATTAAAACAAAAAAAAGCCTTTTCCCATTAAGTGTCGATTGTGGAACAATTGTATTATAATGCAGTATGGAGCAATACAACTTTTCTTCTGTATGATCACTGTGATTCATGTGCCTTCCAAGTGATATACATGGAAAAAGCATAAGCTGCTGTAATTCACACAAGGGATTTGCCAGACTGCCACGTGCAGGATACTGTAGGCCAATGGTACATTGGTTCAGAGGGCAGTCATTTACTAAAGTCATCTCTTCTGCCACTGACTAACCACATGTCTTAGGTGCATAATAAGTACAGTTGCTTCCTGGGCTTAATCATCATACTTTAAAGGTCATAGATTTTTTTTTAGCTTGTTTAAATCATGAGCAAGAAGAAACAATGAGAATACTAGAAATTGGAAATAAATAGCAAAAATAGGAATTTATTTTTCTACTAATCTACTAAATTATCTGAATCAAGCTAATTTTCATTCCTTGAAAACATTTGTATTTTGATTAGTGGCAACAGCTAATGAACTCCAAGAAATCCAAATTGACATGTCAATGTATTTTGTGCTACTGTATGTATAACTACTAAAATACTCAAGAAATTGTGCCACCATAATCAGATTTGCATACTGCTTATATTTAAGTCCAACAAGGCACTTGCTTTGTTAATGAATTAATGCTCTTACAAGTCTATTTTGGGATTTTAAGCCATTACTTAAATAGAAAGAAAGGATGTGGGATTCTATTGTTTTGTTTTTACTTACTTTTTTGCCTGTCATACTAAGTAAATTTAATTTGCATTATTAGTAACTGTCAACAGTATACTCTGAGCAGAAGGCAAATACAGCAGGTGGTAAAAAAAGAAGAGATGGCTGAAAGCAGAAAAAGAAAACAAATGATTACCAGGAACTGTTAATCTAGTTATGCATAAATTTAAGACAAATTAAAATACATGCAAAACTTTCGCAGAAGGTGAATACTTGACAGAAAAGGAGATAAACTGACCAGTGGTTGTTATAAGGCCATTTATTGGAAAGTATAAGTGTTAAAAAACCCTTATAATCCTCTAATTGCTTTGAGGCAACATTTCTAAACTTAACTTGTCAGATATTGGAACCTCCTAAGTGACTGCTCATCAGACAAGGAACTTCTGGCGGATAGGTTCATTGCTTTGTTTACTAAGACATAAGACAGGTGATCCTTTCAGTTTAGTGTGGTTTCCAGTGGTCATCATTTAAACTTTTAAAATGTTTCTGCAGGTAATTAGCATTTGCATGATCTTATGACAATTAAAGGGATTAGGGAAAAGAGTTACAGAAAGTGACAAAAAATGCTGCTGGCTGCCTATTTTGTTTCTTGCATCTGTTTTTCAGTAACTCATATTACAAAAGTGTATACAGACAAGTAGAACTTTCACAAGAAAGTACAGATGGTTGGATTCCTTATTTCTACCTGCATTTCTGATGACGTGTGCAGGTTGGGAGAAACGTGCCAAGCCCTTCTGTAGCCTCCTCAGTACAGTGCTTATTGAGTCTAGAGGTCTGTCTACATGGAGCCTGGTGTAGATTTACACTTCTAAAGCTTACTTACTCCTCAGGTGGGATGTCTAGCCTTTGTCATGTAACAGAAATCAATGGCTTTCAAAATTACATTTTAGTTAGTTGGACATATACTTAAAAGCATTAGATGACTGTTGCTAAGCTGTTGTTAGAAATCCTCTGTGTCCTAGTGGAACAATTGTCTCCTCTTGTATGACCCCTCTGGAATGACTTTGTACAACTGCGTGAAAAATTCAGACAACCATGATACAAAAACCCCCTTGGCTTGATTTTARAAACATTCTAACAGAAGCTGAAGAGAGAAGAATTTATTCCTTCTCGAAAGTTACCTTGGATGTGTATCTTTTTCTGCAAACTAGACAAATAAGCATAACCTCAAGGCTTAGCCACACGGATTGCAAAGTGGGTCAGCTGCACATCACTTCACTGTCCTACCTGTAAGATATGTAACTCCTTCGTTCATATATTTCTTTACTGATGYCCTCATAAACAGAACACACAAAAATAGTACACCAAAGAGGGAGGGGGCAGGTAGGAATGCTAGCCCTCCAGAGTGCATTAAGTTCCACACAGATAAACCTACACCTAACTATGTCTGTGGAGAGTTTCTGAAGTTCTGCTTCCACAGAGTTAAAGAACATTACAGAAATATTTTTTTTTTTCTGCTCTATTTTACAAGGCTGTCCAGTGGTTCTAGATAGTGCAGGACAGTAAGACTGATTTGAGAAACACTCCAATACTCCAATATCATGTTGCAAATGCCAGTTGGAGTCGGTGGGAGCCAGTGCATCTATTAACAGCATAGTTGAGATGATGCTAAGATCCTTTGAGCTGCTAAACTTCTAAGGCAAGGAGCTACAGAAGAACTCCACAGGAACTCTACAACATGCAGGGAAGTTAGTGTTCAAATACCGCAGCATAATTAAGGCAACTGAGGTGCAATGTTTCGGGTTGTTTAGAACAAAATCCTAGATAAAGTCAGTCTTCTGTTTTGTTTTGCATAGGARTTTTTTCCTTTTGACAGTTCCACTGGACAGATGGTCTCAGAGATCTCTTACCACWACACAGTAGAGAACCTTTTCTTTTTTTCTAGTTTTCATGTCTAAATTAGTTACATTTTTGAATTTCCAATGTAGTAATTAAAAATAATGTCTTAGTAAGCTCAGTAAGCTTTATTTGAGGACTGAAAAAGAAGAGCTTTCATCCTACTAGAATTTTAAAATCAACTTAACAAAGCTTACTCTCAAGAGATTTAATTATGATGAAGAGACCATTACCTTCCTGTTTTTTGAACATGAACTTTGCTATATTTCTTATGAAAAAATTCTTTTTACTTTCCTCTGGTGTTAACTATTCATGAATACATACGTGAGTGGGGGGAAGACAACATTCTCACTGTGAAAGTTATGCTTCGATTTCCAGTTGCATTCTGAATCACCAGTAAGAAAACACTGCTCCTACGAATAYGTTCCTTGACATTTTAATGTCTAAATATTTGAGATCTGTACTATTATTTTGTTTTTTAAAAAAGCTATTCTAGGAGCTCCCAAAATCTATCTGTCSTGTCAGGGGTGTCATGCTTTGTATCAAAAATTTTGTGGGAAAATATCAATCTCTAAAGAAAAGCCAAAGGAACACTCCCTTGCTGCAATTTAAGAGTAGAGAAATTGAAAGGAATAAAAGGAGAACTGAGCTGCTGAAGCTACATTTCTTTTTGTTTTCATTAATTAAAAGATACTGTGATAYGGTATCACGGTAAAAGATACCATGTGTAAAATACATTTACTGACCTAGATGTCTATGCATTTCTCTATGCAGCCTACTGGTAAATCATAGAATCCATAAACACACACTGAAGAAARAGAGTTGACTTGATTTTTGAAAAGAATGGACAGTTTAATGACTATTAGCAAAGTCYATGCCGTAGGGGAAAAAAAATGATAAAAGAGAATCAAATCTTACAGTTTAAAGCATAAGTTCTCCTTGTTGCTATAGAGATCSACTCCTGTGCAAACAGGTCTAATAGTAATTACACATGATAATGTATAATGGAAAAGGAAAGATTCATCTTTCTTTCAAGCAGCAGGTATGTCTTCTCCCTCCTACAGTGTCAAACCTAGATGGGACAGTGATCAAACATAGTGTGACAATTTCTGCAATGTCTCCCTGTGGGAGCTATTAAAATCCATCTTATGCACAAAAAAAGTCTTGAGTGCTTAGYCTGGGAAAAAGTGARTGTCATCATCTAGGAAATGTGGAACTAGATATTGCTAAAATATAGAAAATATATTTCACAGTTTTTTTTTTTCATGGAAATATATATATTTATTTTGTCAATAGTTTTCTATTAGCTGATTATAAGTGCTGGGTAAATCAGCTCTCCAGGATCTCAGCCTGCAGCTTCCTCTTTGTATAAGCATCGTATAGATATATTCATATCTAAAATCATAAAGGCCAGTTCTCTTCCAGAAAGTAGAAGGAAAAGTTAAACAGTTGAGGAGTGACTAAAAGGAGTGTGATATTGCCCAGGATTATTGAGACATACTTACTGGAACAATAAGCAAACAAACAAAAAAAGAAATCCAGGCCTATTGTAGTCCGTTTGAGTCTTTATTGCTTTTATTAGATATATATCAACCCTCCTTTTACTTGTATATTAACAAGAYAGTATTTTTCATGTAAGATTTTTAAGAAACTCGTGACAGGATGAGAGGTAATAGGCACAGACAGAAATATAAGAGCACACTGAACTGGACTGAACTGTACATAAGAAAACACTTTACTGTAAAGGTTGTTGAACACTGAAACAGGTTGCCCGGAAAGGTTGTGGAGTTTCTATCCTTGGAGGTATTCAGAACCCACCGAACGTGGTCSTGGGCAAACTGTTCTAGGTGACCATATTGACCAGTCAGGTTGGAGCAAAYGGTCTCCAGGGTTGTCTTCCAACCTCAACTACTCTGGTGCTGTGAAACAGGAGTTATTGGAAATCAGTAAAAATACTAGAGTTTATTTATTAAAAGGTCTTTTCTTAATACATATTAATAAGGAAAGAACTACATTATGCTATACAAAGAGCATTTCATTAGAATACTATAAATATGTTTAGGTCATCAAGGGTTACCTACATTAAACATCTATTATAATGCAGATGCTGATGCTGATTATGCTGATGATTTTTTATCATTGTATTGCTTATACTTGAAGCACTTTCAGAGCTGCAGCATTTAATTTTAAGAATTTTATTCTTGTGTTTAACATGACTTAGAAATATAAATTGTAAGATGCATGGCATCAGCATGGTTTTACTGAAATGACAGCTGCTTATAAACAGCATAACACTTTTTAGAAAGAAGTGAGATCACAAGACCATCATATATTTGCTAGGTCATAAATAAAGCAATTCATTTTGTATGTTTATTTCTGAGCTTAGTGGAATATTTACATAAACATATTCTAATATGAAGTTGTACTTCACAGTTTTATCTTGAACATGGCACTTTACTATAGTGAAACTAGCTTTTCTCAACACTACCTGCAACATTAGGTTTTTTTCCCTMCAGATTATTCCTCACAACAGGCTTTTCTGTGTAAATAGTACCACTGATACTCACTGTCATTGCAAAAGTATTGGAAACACTGTAATAGTCTTGACAAGTCTATAAGAATGGATGCCTTCTGATATTTTACTGGTGCTCCTAAAACTAACTATAAAATAGGTTTATACATATAAAATATATAAACAACCATAAAAGAATGATTTCTCATGGGTACCTTCTAATATGTCTGGCTAGTTTAGAAATACTATTGAAACTCTCTTCTTCAAAAATGCTATCTGCAATTAGTATTCTATGGTCTTTCTGTTTTCTCTAAATCTTCACAATCCTGGAAAATGCTAAGAGGGCTTTAATTTCTATTATAAATTTTAATAACATGCTTATTTTTAACTAGTTCAGTTATAAATTTGACATTACAATTATTTTCGTCTTGGAATTTTATTATTTTTAATTAAGTTATATAAGATAAAAAGTTGTAAAACAGTCAGACTGTATAATCTTGAAGATGTATTTGTGAATCATCTTACATCTTGCTATACGTGACAGTTACTGGAATTTTTTTTATTCTTCTACATGTTTTTTCGGCACCGCATCTTCTTATCTTTCTTCCTTTTAGAGAGACCAATTAAATCCCACCTGAGAAACTCATAAGAACCTTTTAGATTTTTTGGCATGAAATCGCAAACTATTCAAGGTTAGAAGGTCTGTTTTGTAAAAATCTACACTTAAACAAACTATTGTTAATATTAACAAAGATACTATGATAGAAGTGATTCTAATGATACAGTGGTTCATTGCCTAAAGTACTTAAAAATGGGTGAGCATCAGGTTCATTTGCCAGACTTACAGATCTCCCCAAATCCTAGGCAAATTAACTCATAAAAAAGCAAAACATCACAAGAGACTATTATGAGGCAGACAAGATTTTTATTTTTATTTAAAAAATGAAARTTAAGTTAAGATTTTTAGAGGAAARCTAATTATGGTCCTGAGTAAAAATGTGCTACCTCCAGTCTATAGTGAATATCACCAAAGCCCAWATGCAATATTAGCAGTCAAACTACATTTCTGAAGTGAAGATTTGAAATCTCATATTTAGATCTAGTTTTATGACTTTTTATCATGCATTTATCATGTTATTTTACTGAAGCAAAACAGTCAAAAAACCTCATTGAACTTCATTGAACATTTATCTTAAACAAATGTCTATCAACCTAAGCAGAATATGCACCCAGGTGTTCTAGAATATCTGTTGCGTATTTAAAAATATTTTTAAGAGAATTCTCTAAAGACTTCAGTAGGCATTTTCCAGTAACATCATAACTGAAATCAAAATAGACATTCAGCTTCATTTCTGATAATTTGTCTTTAGCTTAGGATCAYAGAACCATAGAATCATAGAATCAGTAAGGTTGGAAGGGAMCTCTGGAGRTCATCTAGTCCAACCTCCCTGCTCAGCAGGGTCACCTACAGCGTGTTAGACAGTGTTGCATCCAGGCGGGCCTTGAAGATCTCCAGAGAAGSAGACTCCACAACCTCTCTGGGCAACCTGGTCCAGTGCTCCATCACTCTCACAGGGAAGAAATTCCCCCTCACGGTCAGGCGGAACTTCCTGTGCTTCAATTTCTGCCCATTGCCTCTTGTCCTGTCACAGGGGACAACTGAACAGTTTGTCCCCATCCCCTTGACACCCTCCTTTCAGGTACTTAGCTTAAGATGATTGTGGAGAATTATGACTATGCAGAATTTTCATATAGTTTCTCTTCTTTGACTTATCACAAGGAATACATGCTTCTACATATTYTGCATTATTTTAATTGAAATTGAACTTAAATTATTTCTGAGACAATCTCATATTAGCTTTTTAGTGCCAGTTCTGTATAGATAAATAATRTATATCTATTTTGCATTTTTCTTCCTTAAAATAGCTTTCTATACTTTATAGCTAGCTGCAAATATTCAAGTCTCCTCAAAGTTTCCTTTCGTTCTCTTGTAGATCATCAACCTTTAACATGTTTGACTTTTCASTTTTCTATCTCTCACATCTCAGAACTCTTTGGAAATTTTGAATGAATTATAGAAGTAAGCTTCCTAACATTAATACCACATAATGTTATGTTAATTCATTTTAATAATAAAGAAACTAAGATACACATATAAGGTCACTTTCCCAAGATCTATTCATGAGATCTTTAACAAATTACAAATTAAAGTCCATAGCTCTTTATTTTATACCATGCATCTTAATCATAGATTATCTTTACAAACAGCTTTCTTAAGATAGCTTTTAATAAGTTAATCACTTTATTTATAATATATTTATAACAAAATAACCTTTTTTTTTTTACACTTGGCTCTGTTAATGTAGTAATATTTTGCTGCTATTGGCTCAATTCCATGGCTCAAATGTCTTTCTCTTTCAGTGCTTTAATTGTAGTCCAATCACTATTTGATTATTTCCTTCTTATGAAAGTTTTGTGTGATAAGAGCAACGAAATTTTTACCACCTTGTTTTAGACACCTTGGAAAAGTAAATGATTTATTATTTTCCTCCAATTACTGAGAAGCAAGCCACATGAAAAGGCAGCTTAGTTCTTGCTTTTAGAAATTGKAATTCAGAAGGAAAATCTGATCCTTTCAACAAATGTATTACTGGTCTGAAGAAGGAAAGTATGGGCAAAAAGAAAGGTTTTATACAGACAACTTTAGCTAGGGAGATGCATGACTGTTTCAAGTTGTGATCACCAGAATTAATTCTCCATTTTTCTCAGAACTGGTGATGTCGATTAGAAATACACTAAACRCAAAATATACATAATTGCATATGAAGTATATATAATTACAACTACAATCAAACCATCTTCAAGGGAGCATATCTGAGTGTATATCACCAAACAAAAGGGATGGAGGTCCAAGGAGAGAAATATAGACATGGGGGGAAAAAAAGTCTCTTCTGATATGAATAATAGAAAGGATTCTTATTCTGTTTCATTACCATTTTTTCTCACTATCTTCTTTAGCTGTCTGTCTAAAATGTTCATCTCTATCACCATGTCACATCAAGGGAATCCTAATGCAACAGAGAACTTAGGGAAGGAGATAAAGAGGTCTGCTCATATCATTTAATATAGACAGGCTGTTCCTGGCCAGAAGCCTGAGCACATTTGACTGTTTAAGCTTGGGCAATAATGAAGAGAGGACGTATGACAGAATATTCCCAGTATTTTGCTTCTATTTGATACAGACATAGATTATCAAAATAGTGCAAAAAGTGAGAATATATTCCAGTGATGAGACTAAGTCACCGATCATCTTCTACTGAATGTGGTTTTCGACATTGATCAGATCCAGATCATTAGTTAGAAGATACAATAAAATAGATTACTAATGATATCGCTTTAAGAGAAGTTTCTTCCTAAAATCTTTGGAAGGATTAAAAAAAAAAAAAAGAAAAAATACTAGCTGACTGATCACCTGAAAAGGAAATTTGCGTGATCCTTTTCCAATATGTATTTAAAGCAAACACTGTCATAATTGAAGTCAAAAATGAGCATCAAATTTCACTTCGGCTCATCTATTTTCTGATTTTGGAGGATAACTAATCACAATATTTCTTCATAATTTCTACACTCATTATATGGAATACATGAAGTTCCTTGATGCAGATAACATCTGATGTCCACTGATTTCGCAGGTTCAGTATATATCAAATAAAAAAGTATTTCTGTGCATCTATTTTAAATTGGTTGCAATTAGACATCACTTTTGTTTCCTTATCTCAATTACAGCATTTAAAATGACAAAAAGTAATTATGTACAAAATTTTTAGTATTTTTTATGCCTTTCGTTATTTTGTATTTCTATATAATGTCATTTCATTCTGTAATGTCCTTGGCTTCTCAGGATTCTTTGATTATTTATGAAACAATATTTCTAAATTGCTAATATTTGTCATCCATAAAAGCTTTGAAATATTTATCTTACCTACCCTTTTCAGTTATCTCTTCATCTTCTAACACATTGAAATTTATTTTAGTTTCAGGTTGAAGAACTGATATTTACCCCGCATAAGAGAGATTCCACATTTTTACTAGGAGTCAGATATTATTTTGATGAGGCAAATAYTTTGTAGTGTAAAAATATTCTATATAATACAGTTAACTGAATAGCTTCATCAAATTGGTGATGATATAATTTAAAAGTTAAGTAAAAAAAAATACATCCATCAGAAGTGAATATCAAATTTACTTTTAGAATAAGGTATTTGAAGTTGTTTTCTTTAGATAGAAATCTTACAATGAAACATTCTGATTTACATAAATTGGATTGTGCCAGTGAGAAACAGTCCCTGAAATATTTTCARTCATCTCCAGAAAGAACTTCTTGTTGTTGAAGTGGATATGACACTCCAATGATTTCTTTTTCAAAAAATCCAAAGAAGCACTACAAGTTCTCCCATATTCCTGCAAGATCAGATTCCAYGACGAGAATATATAATCTCACTTCCTTTTGAAGAAATGTATTTTCAAGTCTAGCAACCTGAGAGTTTTCTTTATATTTTTYTTAATACATGCTGGGAGTCTGTCAGTGCAAGAAAGTGGTAATTAAGTTATTTTCAGCATAGTTACATGATGCAGACATAGTCATATTCCTTAAGAATAAAAAAAAAAAGAGGTGATCCACATATCTTAAAAAAATTAGTAATTGCTTATAATAAAGAATATGACTGTATGTAAAACCCAGCTGCACTGAGTACGCAATGTGCTGTTTCTTAATTTTATATTTTCAGTGTTCTTAATAGCAATCCATTCTGTTTTATGAGAGAAAGAAGAGCATTTTGTATTTTCTTAATTCAATAACTATAGAATTTTGGAAAAAAATATTTTATTTTATTTAAAAATAAAATAAGCTATATTTCAGTGTTCTGTGAATAAAGTAAACTGATTATTTCCCCTTAAAGATTCTTGCCACTGGAGCAGGATTAGAGTGGTCTTTAAAATCCACCTCTATCAATATCTGAAGCTTGAGAACTCAGGTAAGAATGTCATGGGCATCCCCATTTTTCCTGCTAAYCTGGGGTGAACCTTTCAGAATTTGTTCCCTTCTAAGACAAAACAATTATTTCTTACTAACATAAATTCCTAACCAGACCCTTCTGTCCTAGTCTATATGTAACAAGCTTGTGCTTATGCTAATTTGATGCTGGGGGATCATAACCTCCCACTGATACAACAAATTTTAAAATGTTAATAAAATTGCTATAAGCATTGCAGAAAATGTAAAATAAAAGGTTGCTATTTTCCAAACATGTCATTCTTGAAAGCACACTGTGAAATTCTCAATGTGTGTATTCATCTAATATCTACTTATTTTCAAGATAATTATKCAATTTAATAAAAGGAACTCTACAGGAATATAAAACAATACTGTTTTTCTTTTGGAAAAAGATATCAGTAGCTTTTGTTTTCTTAAACAATGAGGTTTTCAGAGATTTTCCTACTTAAACTTTGCAAAGCTTCTGCCTATCCCTAGAAGGACTTATAGACAGCTCAGTGATCATGTTATTAGAAAAAGAATATATTTGAGGGACAAGATTATAGAATCATAGAATCAGTAAGGTTGGAAGGGACCTCTGGAGATCATCTAGTCCAACCTCCAGCCCTCTGATCATGTGCGTAGCCCTATGSTGGACTCTCTGCAGTAGCTCCATGTCTCTCTTGGACTGGGCAACCCAGAACTGCACACAGTCCTCGAGATAAGGCCTCCCCAGGGCTGAGGAGAGGGGCAGGATCACCTCCCTCMACCTGCTGGCAACACTCTTCTTAATGCACCCCAGGAGACCATTGGCCTTCTTGGGCACATTGCTGGCTCATGGTCAACTTGTCATCCACCAGCAMTCCCAGGTCCTTCTCTGCAGAGCTGCTCTCCAGAAGGTCAGCCCCCAGCTTGGACTGGTGCCTAGGGTTATTCCTCCCTAGCTGCAGGACTCTGCACTTGCCCTTGTTGATCGTCAGTAGGTTCCTCTCCGCCCAACTCTCCAGCCTGTCCAGGTCTATCTGAAGGGCAGCACAACTCTCAGGTGTGTCAGCCACTCCTCTCAGCTTGCAAACTTGCTGAGGAGGCACTCTGTCCCCTCATCCAGGTCATTGATGAAGAAGTTSAACAGGATGGGACCCAGTACTGAGSCCTGGGGGACACCACTAGCCACAGGCCTCCAACTRGACTCCACACTGCCGATGATGACCCTCTGAGCTCTGCCTTTCAGCCAGTTCTCAATCCACCTCACTGTCCACTCATCTAACCCACACTTCCTGAGCTTCTCTAGGAGGATGTTATGGGAGGCAGTGTCAAAAGCCTTGCTGAAGTCAAGGTGCACAACGTCCACTGCTCTCCCCTCATCTACCCAGACAGTCATGCCATCATAGAAGGCTATCAGATTGGTTAAGCAGGATTTCCCCTTGGTGAATCCATGCTGGCTACWCCTGATCACCTTCTTCTCCTCCATATGCCTGGAGATGACATCCAGMAKGAGCTGYTCCATCCCCTTTCCAGGGATGGAGGTGAGGCTGACYRGCCTATAGTTGCCTGGGTCCTCCTTCTTGCCCTTCTTGAAGACTGGASTGACACTGGTTTTCTTCCAGTCCTCAGGCACCTCTCCAGTTCTCCAGGACTTTTCAAAGATGATGGAGAGAGGCCTCAAAACAACATCCGAGATGCCTCTCGGTTCTCCACGACCTTTCAAAGATGATGGAATAAAACTAATTTTTCCTATGCTCCAAATCATTCTCTTCCCGTAATTCACTGATGCACCCAAAAATCAGTTTAGAACACTCTGCAGTCTTTTTTTTAATGACAAATTTCATGCTTATCTTGATGTAAATTTAAGTAATTTAATAAATCAGTGTGGTTCTTTTTTCCTTCTTTTTGCTTTATGATGAAATGTATATAGATGTAGAAAAATAAAATACTGCCTATTGTAAACTGAAAGATGGTCAAGTCAAACTCAGTCTGATCCAGTAATAGGTTATCTTTATACAAAAACAGACTRTACAAGCATATGAATTTTGATGRACATTTTTTTTCTTCTTTTCTTAGAAGTTGCACAGTATTTTAGAAAGAGCAAGGAAATAGCTTTAAGTGACAAGTATAGTGTTTCTTTTTCTCCAGCAAATTGTACATTTATTTTTTCCCCATCTATTTAGTACATGCTCTTAGGGAAGAAGTAAATAGATAAATAGAGGTACAATCCAAAGGGAACTGAAGGAGAAGCAATTTTATTTTGTCTGCTCGGTTCCGTTAGCTTCATGTTTATTATTGCCTTGATGTTGTTCATTACTTGCGTTCTCCCAGCTCTTATGTTCTAATTGTAATCAAGACCTCTTTGTATTGTCTCTAAAAGCTTATTAGAATAATAGATCAACAAATGGGATTTATATACATGGATTTCACAACGGTAACCTTTTATGATTCTCTAATAAAAATTAAAGTAATTTTGTTATTTAATTATGAAATATATAACCTCATTTTAGCCTTCCGTAGCAAGAAACCATTGAAGCTGACACTTCAATTGCATTTACCCATGGGTTGATGAGCTCTGAGAGTTAAGCACAAGCAACTATCAAAGCATAGGCATCTTCCAGGTTCTTCATACCTAATTACTACAAGTAGGAAGTTTCCTCCAGAGAGGGACCACTTTCATTCTGTATCTGACAGGTAGAAATTAGTTGCCTAATGGAATGGAATAGTTTTGAAAATTGAAGGAATTARGCGAGCTTTTTTAATTTAGACTCCTTTTAAATTAGATTTTAATTTGGATTCAGATGTGAAGTTGATGGCAGGCAGCAGCTTGGTTTGGATTATTTACAATAACTTCATATTACCCTTTACCCTGATTTCACATGACCCTTATTTCTATTGCTTTTTAGCTAGTATTGACAAATACTTTGCCTAATGATGAAGTACTCATTAGCTGGACACATCATCATGGAATAAGTTTAGCTAAAGTGCTAAAACCATCAATGATGAAAGAGAAAAGAGGAAGAAGSCTAATTTTTGCCTGTGTTTTGGAAACTTGACAAAATATAAAAAAATAAAGTCCTGCTAAAGTAACGCCATTGTTAATTCCCTTTGCTTTTGAAGCAAACCCTCAGGATATACACTCCTGGAAAAGCTTACAACTCTACTGAAGTATCAGCRTTAAACAAAATGTTGAAAAATAACTGGTCCTGTGTGTTTAATATTAAATAATTGGAAAACAAAGTGTTACATGGCTTTTATTTACAGCTTTCTCTGTCTCATACGCTTGCTTTTCTCTTTATTTTTCTTTTCTTTCTAATTGGGCCATTTGCCAATTCTGATAAACATGATTTCTGAATTCATTCCAGTACTTTTAGTTTAAAATGCTAGCCTGTGAGAAGAAATTCTTATGAGAAGAAGAACTTCCCTATCACCGAAGGAATTAATTTCTTTTCTCTTGGACATTTATAGGACAGCCTATATCTTATATCTGTAGGAAGAACTGACAGGAACAATATTTTTAAGTATTCAACTCTGTCATAAACCTATATCCAGTGCTGACTTTAATAACATGTCATTTGTGCTTTCCTGAATCTTGTCCAATGGCCTCTTCCAGGGAGCGTTCCTCCCTCACATCTCTTATACGTTTTTTTCTAGCTTCATCAAAGGATTTACAGAAACTCTCTTCACTTATAAGAAAGATATTAAGGTGAAAGGAGGCAGCCAGAGGAGTAAATTCTTTCAATGTCATTGTATTAAATGGAATTTATGGAGATATTCAGCTACATAACTGCCTTTCTGACCAACATAATTAACAATATTTAGGGAACGAAAAGATCCAAATTATAGTTTAAAACAACTTCTTAATTTGGCTAGGAAATAACCTACTCCTTGCTACRTTAGCTAACAGAGACTACACTACAAAATCAACTCCTAATAGCATAAAATACGTTTATTTTTCTGTACGATATTTTCAGATTATCAGAATACAGAGAAAAATGTTAATATTGGTATTATTAAAAGAATCTTAATGATACTGTCTTTGCTTCAGTTTTCTGAGCTATGCCACCTCATCGAAAGCACTATTTCATACAATTTCAGGCTAAAAATATACTTACATTTGGATTTTTTTTAAATAAACACCATAGAATAAGAAAATGAAACGAGCAGGACGATTATACTTTCACACACACCTAGAACAGTCACTGAGTCACTGAACTGTCACTCAGTCCTTGTAATTTCAGGATTACTATCTGTGAATGTCTGTTTATAACTATATATTTTTAAATGCAGAGCTCCAAATGTGGTGCAAAAAGTCAGAGGAAAACTTGTAAACACCCCCCCAAATTTTACCATACAATGAGATTTTTTTGTGGACAGTGTTAATTTCCAGAAATTTATTTTGTTAAGTGCTCTGTTAAATTAGAAAAAAAATAATGAGGATATATCTGCCTATGTTATTTTGAGAATGCCAGAATCCATTGAGAAGTTATAAATTAAGAAGAAAATGAATCAGAATAAAAAATTAGATCCAGTGGAATATTTTCAGACACATAATCTAATATGAATTTGTGCCAGAAATGATAGACTGTGTGTCCTTGAGACAAAGAAAATAGAAATCTTTGTTTTTTTAGATATCACAAAGCAAACAGAATGTTTTCTTCAGAATCCATATTGAGAAAAATTAACCAGCTTGAGTGTTGGATGAGAATTATCTGTCCAACAATTATTTTGGAACTCACAGGACATCTTTTTAAAGAGTTAAAATGCAAGGATATGTTAACTTGGGCAACTTCTGATGCCACAGAAAGAGGAAGAACATGTTCTGTGTGAGAAACAGCACGGTTCCTAGCTTAAGCAAGAAGAACTAGAGGAGGAGARTATGAAAAGAAAACTATATCCAAAGTTGTAAGGCTAAAACACTTGAGGTTAAGCAAAAAGAGGAAATAACATGCCCTAAAGATGCTTACAATTAATGAAAAAAACATCCGTGGAAGAAGAAATGAAGCAATGGGATATACAACTTTACGGCCATGTTTTAAGGCTTACTGACRTGAAAGAATAGACATGAGAGAGACATTGCCGTCAGAAGGAGGTTTAATTTTAACTTAAAGATGAAGAGACAGAAAATTTCCTAGCTTCTCCAAATAGCTCACAAATCTCTTAATAAATTAGTGGCACATCTGTGATTCACTGTGCAGCATCAAATGCAGCATATTGCTGGTGATAACTGAGAATGGCCTAAAACAGTAAAACAGGTAAATCATCTGTCACCCAGCCCAGTCATCACCCACTACTTCAACTTTCCACCAGATTTAGAAAAATCTAACAGCTGCTAGAAAAGAAAGCTAAGAATAATGATTTTTGCCAGAGGGGAAACAGGATATTGGCTTTTGGAGTGATAGTGTGTAAAATGATTTAACTCATTACTCTACTTTTCTTATGGACTACACTTTTTTATTTCTTTTCAAGGAATTCAACAGATGCAACCCTGCATTATAAAAGAACTGCTAATTTATTTAATAGTAGGCTTCAGTATACAAAGGTGACATTTAAAGGATTTATGAATTCTCCGAAAAAATGAGCTCAAATGACAGCATTTCAATGTGCACTTTGCGTTAAAGTTATTTYGATATAGCACTTGGAGTAATCAAAAGGAAAGACAGCCTTTTTGCTCCAGACCTTCTGCTCCTTCTTCTGGGAAAGCACAGCACAGCTTGTCACAGAAATTATGACATCAAAGTATTATAGAGTAACTGAAATGCTTTTGAAAAATGAAGTGTTTCYGATGTGATATTTCTTGTTTTTTCTCAGCAAGGACATTGCCAACAATCTGCCATAATAAAATAAAATTGTACTGTCTGAAATACTGAAATCTTCATCTACTTTCAATTTTTCGTTACTATGCTATGGATGCTAAGGTTTGTGTGTCATGTACGGAATGGAGAAACACGAAAAGTATCTAATTACATACCATCTATGTCATTTATACCTTGCAGAGTCATTCAGATTTCCACAAGCACTACCAAAAGCTGTGCAGTGCTATTTGGCTTATGTGTTCAGAGCTATCCTGCATATAATTATAATAATCTATTTTCTGAAATAATAATGTGAGATTTTAGTTTTAACCAGCTTTTTAATGAGGGTATGGGTTGCTTTCTTTTAGTCCCATTTTTTTTTTCAATTGCTCTTGCACAAATTTCAGACCAAAACACAGAAAATACCAGTTCTTTCTCAAGGAAGTAGTGATTTTAAGGATCTAAACTCTTCAGACCACAAAGATCTGTAAGCAAGCACTGAGTTATCCTTGGAAAAGAAGCTCAAGAATATTCAATTTCTAGCCTTGTAAAGCTACATGGACACTATTGCTACTGCACCAGGGCAGCATCTGCCTTTCCATGGGCTCCCCTGGACAATAGTAAAGATGAACACGTGGGAAATAATGTTTCTATTTTATCCCCCCTAAGAAAAAAATATAAGTAATAGGTTTTTTACACGATCTAAATCAGGCTATAGGTTTTTGACTTGCCCTATTCTCTTCTTTTTCTAAGCAATTGGACTCCTTTAGGCACTATCGGCTAGGAATAGTGTTGGCAACTATAATGGAAATGAAAACAGTAAGAATAATKTGCCTGAGAAATACAAGACAACATTTTCAGAAGGTTGATTTTTTGTTTGTTCTTTTAACTAATTAGGTAACTTTTTAGATTATTCAATTGAGATAGGATAATGAGGGCATTTTCATATTAGTTGATGAGAAATTTGCAAATACCAAGGGCTTTGATATAGTATTTATACAGTTATCGTGATGCTACAATATTTTAATAAAGCATAATTGGGTCACTGGGAACCTAATGATACCATCATTAAAAATAAATTGATATTTAAGCAATAAAATAAGCTTTTACAAATCGTGGGGCTCACAACCATAAGAAAATTTATATAAACATATGAACTGCTAAAAGGCACATCTAAGACAAGGTTCTCTGGAACTCTCCCCAGATAGTGTCTGCTGTTCACTATATTCCGACAAGCCAAGAAAGTCCTAAGTACTACTGCTAACTAGCTACTAGGAAGATTTAACTTTGAAAGATTATTTCACTTTTATACATATATATATATATGATAAAAAGGGTTCAGTAGGCACCGTTTAATCTCTATCCAATCTGACAGTCAGCAACTGCGGGATAATTTAAATGCATAAGACACAATGCAGAAAAATTGTTCTGAAAGTCATGTATTTTAATTATTCTCACATAATCCATGACTAGATTTAAGTGTTAATATAGAATCTATACAATAATATTACTATACATGTTATTATCTAGTACTAACAACACTGTATTCTGAAAAAAGCAAAGCATTCATATCAATTGTATCTCAATGATCATTTTGTGCACAACATCCTTCTTTTTTTCCAGAGGACTTCCAAACTTGATAATGTTCTGCTTCTTCCTGCTCTTTATATGATTATATTTAGGAGCGGTTAGTTTGCCCTATCTCCTTGCCAGCTACTGATTAATGAATGATACACTGTTTTCCCTTTGGGGCCGTGCAAGGCACAAGACAATTTTAAGGTTTAGATTCATTTTAACTAGTYGCAGCCCAGCCTCTTTACCCTCTGAAATCACTGAATTACTCATCCCATTGAACAGAGATCTACATGCTCTAAACTGGAAGGATAACCACTAGAGAGATACTCTATTGCTAGAATTTGCAGCATGTCATCATGAACTGGCCTCAGGAAAAAAATGGATCTTATTTTCGGGGTATACCGTGGCATTGTAAGGTAATGAGATACTTAAAAATGAGATTCAAAAGGGAAAAATAATGCAAAATCCTTAGTGGAAGTGAAAAATCCTTTTAAGTTGTTCTGAAGCAGATGAGTTTCTCATCAGCTCTGCTGCTACTGTGAAGAATATAAAACTATATAATGTGAGAAAAGCAAAGGACAACCCAGGCTGGATCTAGAAGCCCCACCTTTTACAGACATTTTTTCTTATCTATTTATTCAAAGCATTTTCTTTCCTTTCTATATTCCAGTTACATCTGGCTGAATAGCTTTAGACATGAGATTTGAAATAGCCGTGCCTTTTATTTCACTTTAATCTCCTGTACTTCCTTCGTCCTATGGTGTCTGATACCCTTAACATCTTCCTGTTGACACTTACGCATAACAAATGAAAGAGYACAAATGAAACTGCAGAAATCTTAGCCACAGAAGAGCAGCACACCTGCTGGTCCCACAATACTAAACAAATTAAAAAGTCCTAGAAGAATGATTACTGCGTGATGTTTCAGTGACAGATTCTTCATCACCAGTGAATATCTATGAATGAACTTCTTAGATACTAAGTTGTCTTTACCTGGGTGATATATCCTCTTCCTTATTCTGCTGTGCTTCTTTTTCCTTTTTGTTTTCATCTGGGTAGTAGAAATTTCTCTAAGTATCCGTTATACTGCATTTGGAGAGACAATGAAAGATTATTTATCATTTTTTAGAGTTTTTAGTGAAAACTAGGAAGAAAAAAATAAATAAGAAATATTCTCCCTTTCCATTTCTTACTTCATGTTTGCTAATGTTTTAAAATCTTTCCTCACAACCCAAATAAAACTTTGAGATTAGCTTGGCCTTAGAAAAAAATCTTTCACACAATTTTTCTGTCTGTTAATTATARTTTCAATAACTTTTTAAAAAATACGTTATGTGCTTTTATAATAATTTTACTTGGAAGTATATACATAGTTCCAGCYACATAAGTACATTTGCAACTCTCATAAAATCTAAATTTTTGAGATGCTGTTTTAGGGTACTTTTTTATTAATCATGGTCTCCTCTATAAACTGCTCAAGAACTGAGCATCTGTTATTCTTATGAAAATTCATAGGTTATCCTTATAYGCATAGAAAAAGGATCTTTGGGTGACTCATCTTCAGCTGACTTTGTCTTTTTGTTTTAAATAAAAAAGAATCGTAAAATTGTTATGAAAAACATTTTGAAGTCCTATAATTTAAAATTTAAGGCCCCTACTTACTTATCATTTTCTAAACATTATAGTAACTAAAATTATTGCTAAAAAGTCTATATTCTTGGGTATAATCTCTAGCTTACAAAGATAAAATAGTCTTAAGACTAAATATTTGATTTGCTGATTTAACTTMAAATCCACCAATAAGTTTCTGGCTAGCCAAGATAGCTCCTACATCTAGACTTAAGTCTTAACTACATCWGGAAGAGTTGATCAAGTCTGCATAGTTCACAATCATTCATCTGACTCAGCCCTTTGTACTATATTTTAAAGTAATTTCATTCCATCAGAAAAAAGATCTCCAAGTTTCAAACCATTAGAATTAAAATGAAAACAAAATGGACTATTCACATGGAAAAAAATGATGAACTGTTTCAGTAGCCRGCAGAGACTTAGCCAAAAAGCATAGATACAAAGAGACGGGGCAGATACCTTCTCCTGAATCAGCTTGGTCTTCCTGTACAGTTCATCTCAACTTTTTTTAGACTATTTGGATAGTTAAAGATATTTTAGAATAATCATACTAGTTAATTGCCCCTGGCCATCAGTAAAGGAGAAGTATAAGAATCCTCATAAAGAGTGTTTGCAAATATTTATGAAATAGAATTTCACTCTTTCACTTTGTGGAATTTAAATTCTTATTCCTAATTCCAAAGTAAAATAACCGACACACACACACAGGCAAAAAAAAAAAAAAAAAAAAAAAAAAAA
>NW_028186535.1:4228358-4231649 GCF_003343005.1 Rhea americana
TAATTTTTAAATGCCTGTAATAGGTTGCATTTTTTTTTTTAATTTGAAACACTTTAAAGCACTTAAGCAATCCAGTGATGAAACTAAAGCAAAACTAGGTATCTACACCAAGAGGTGAAAAAAAAATGAGTTAGCAAATAAAAAACAAATGCACCATATGACATAACTGCTTTGAAACTAGAGACTGAGCATCAAAACGGGTAGAAAATTAGTATAGGTCATGACCTTCATGTAATTTCTGAAAAGAAAAACAAGAATTATGTTTGTCASAAAATATTTGTTACAGATAGTATTATCAAGCTCTGCCTTGACGTTGTTAACCAAGTTTCTGCCCAAAGCAAAGTTTTATGGCTATGTTAAAGACCTGAAAATGCAAGATATATAAGTGATAGTGTTATCTGAGCTTCCACTCCAGTAGTGCAAGAACCCTTATGATGATACATTTTATGGGTTTTAAGTGAAAGATGTGCTATATCACCTTGCATTATATTACCAGACTTCTGCCCATGGAATTTTATTAAAATACCTAGATCATGAAAAATTAGAATTCTGTGTCCTGAAGAAAAGCTTGCTTGCTCAATGCCCACCATCCCCGGAAAAACACACAATTTTCTTCTCATATACAGTACACATGATTCATATCAAAATTCAATCAGGCTCAATTAACACTCAAAATTTTCCAATAATTATGCTGAAGGCAGCACCAGCACACACAAAGTGATAAGGGAATCAGGGATTAAGCTGTGCATAAATTCACTAATAAGAGAAAAGGTCACAGGCTGATATTACTGAAATTTGATTAGATTTCAGATCCATGTGCTAGAAATCAATTYCCCCCCCCCCCCTTTTTTTTTTTTTTGCTTCGGCATTTCAGCTCTGGAACGAGCCAATCTCTAGGGCCCTGTGTCTAATCAGAGGATGYGCCAGTGTTACATTCTCTCCTGGGCACAAAGACAGTAAGAAATTAGAAAGGATTTACAGGTCAAAACAGACAGGCTTTGCCATTCCTACAGCTGAATGGTTTGGGACGCTGGAAGGAAAAGCTGCAGCTCCAGCTGTGAAGTAAAGTAGCTGCCATGTTGGTCAACGCTCACAGGAAAGGTAAAGCCAATGCTGGGTTTTTTACAACTCTTTGATGGCTTCCAAGAGAGATCTAGTCAAATTAGTACAAGCCCCCAAAAGGGGTCTACACAYTGGCAATGCTGCAGTGTGGTTATAAATATGTGAGCTACAATGATAATTTAATCTCATAACTAAAACCCCCCAAAGACTCTCAAAGCCCTAGGTTTAGATATATAGTATTTCTATAAAGTGAAAACTGATAAATAACTGGAAATAATGAAAGTTTGCTAACTCTCTGCTGACTCATATGTTGTTCTGGGCATAAATGCAGTTCTGCCAACTCMCGCTGCACCACTTCTGTTTGCCTCTGCATGTTCAACGAAACARTTAAACAGATTGTCAGATGTACAGTGATGAAGTAACTGCTTTTCATGGAAGAAGAAAGTAAATGATCTGATGAAAAATATATATATGTATATAAATTTCCAATTGGCATTACRTCTGATTTGCACCATCAAAAGAATATGTTACATCAACAAAAAACTGATGAGGCAGAAAAGAGGATTAGAACTGTAAAGCTCAGCCAAAAATGATCAATTAGAGAACAAAAGTGAAGAAGAAGAAAACTTTTACCTATAGTCAAAGCATCATCTGCTTCACTAAGACTGCCTTACATAGGTGAGCGATCATAATTAACTAATTCAAATATAAACCCTAAAGCAAAGAGGCCTAGAAGAAAGAGATGAATTTTAATTCCCACTTTGGGAAATGGAAAGAGCAGTGAGCTTGAAACCACAAAAGGCTGTATGGAAAAGCAGTCTTGTTTAGTGGTTAATAAAAAAGCTTGGAAAGCAAATGGGATTTGTTCAGAGATTTTGCTCTCAATAGAGTTGACTTTCCTGCAGAGAACTTTTTGGCTCACTCATGGCAGAAGCGGACCAAACTAATGAACTAATTAAGATACATTTCTGAACCAACTATCCAGCTAAACCATGAGACTGCACTGTAGAAAAAAAGTAGTCATAGTCTTTGTCCAAGCATTTAGGATAAAAAAGACTCAAAAAAAAAAAAAAAAAGTGTTTATTGGGAGTATGAAGGTGACTGAAGAGAACATATATTTATATTTATATTTACAGAAATTTTCTGGGACTCAGAGAACTAGACTGCTACCAGCTTGATCTATGGGTTTGGCTATATGAAGCCAATGAAACAAAAATAATTCATCAAAGTTGCAATGATCAGATAAACAACAGTTAAGGAAAGCTCTTCCCCTTTTTTCAAAAGCCACTGGTTTTGKTGCCTATCTTAGCTAATGAATTACATCAGTCACTTAATTTTCTGTTATTGTCTTATTATGGCAACATTGCTTCAGTGGCCTCAGAGTATTTCTAGAGTAACTAGATTAGAGAGATGTAAACCACTTCAAGACATGCTTCAGATAAAGATTTTCATCTCCACTGTAGTGGCTAAATCATACATAGGATGCTCTTATTTTAATAAAACAATTATTTTCTGAAATTGCACAGACCAAGATGCCACTTTAGCTAAACCAAACATTAAGCAAGAGATGCCATCTGGCCCTTATGACTTAGAAAAACACTTTCAAAAATTTGAATTTCAAGTCTTAACAAAATAAAATCTGATACTCTTAAATCAAAATCATGGAAAGAAGCGCATCAGTCATATACTGTTGCACACAGAGAAATGTCTGATAATTCAGTAGACTTTCATTTTGAAGTGCTGCATTAACCCCCCWCCCCCTTTTTTTATCGCTATACTAGCTGTCATATCACAGTCRTTTGTGCTCTCAGGGAACATAAAAACTTTCAAAGTTTTCAGAGTTCTAACACTCACCTGTATGCCTAGCGAATACTGATCTAGTCACCTTCTTGGCAAAAATTGCTTTTGATGCTGATATGGAACACCTTTGTCAATAAGTTTGTAGAGAGGATACCTGTATAGAAAAAGTGCTCAGTTCTGGAAATACTGTCCCACATTGGTCCCTCAGAACCTGAGATCTGGAGAACTTTCAGTCTTGGTGCACATCTTTCCATGTTAAATTGCAGTGAGAACGCCTGGCCTCCCACTCGTATGCAAGTTCCAGAGTCTTTCTGCTTGGTACTACAGTCAGTGGTAGGTATCATTGGTAGCAACTGCTTTTTACCAGCCACCTTGATAAAGATTGCAAGCATTGACTCACCACGGCTTGAAGACTTCTCACTTTAAAAA